>NW_027076310.1:0-140300 GCF_963932015.1 Anas acuta | reverse complement strand
CACTTGTATCCAAAGCCTTCCTTTGGTGACACTTTTAGATGGGCGAAAAGGCCTCGGAACGCATTTCCTGGGGCCTGATTTTTCAGTCGTCTCCAATGACTGCTAGGGCTATGTTTAGGGATGCTTGGAAACAGCGAACTCGGAGGGTCCAGTTGCATATGGGGCTGCGTAAAGGCTCCCCTGGGAACTTCAGATGTACCCAAAGCCTTCCTTTGGGGGCACTTTTGGATGGTCCAAAGGGGCTTGAAACACATTTCCTGGGGCCTGATTTTTCAGTCGTCTCCGATGACGGCCAGGGCTACGTTTAGGTTTGCTCAGGAACAGCGAACCCGGAGGGTCCAGTTGCATGTGGGGCTGCGTAAAGGCTCCCCTGGGGAGTTCTCTTGTACCCAAAGCCTTCCTTTGGTGACACTTTTGGATGGTCCAAAGGGGCTTGCAACGCGTTTTCTGGGGCCCGGGTTTTCAGTCTTCTCCCATGCCGGCTAGGGTTATGTTTAGGGTTGCTCGGAAAGAGCGAACCGGAGGGTCCAGTTGCATGTGGGGCTGCATAAAGGCTCCCCTGGGGAGTTCACTTGTACCCAAAGCCTTCCTTTGGGGTCACATTTGGATGGGCGAAAAGGCCTCGGAACGCATTTCCTGGGGCCTGATTTTTCACTCGTCTCCGATGACGGCTAGGGCTACGTTTAGGTTTGCTCAGGAACAGTGAACCCGGAGGGTCCAGTTGCATGTGGGGCTGCGTAAAGGCTCCCCTGGGGAGATCACTTGTACCCAAAGCCTTTCTTTGGGGGCACTTTTGGATGGTCCAAAGGGGCTTGCAACGCATTTCCTGGGGCCTGATTTTTCAGTCGTCTCCGATGACGGCTAGGGCTACGTTTAGGTTTGCTCATGAACAGCGAACCCGGAGGGTCCAGTTGCATGTGGGGCTGCGTAAAGGCTACACTGGGGAGTTCTCTTGTACCCAAAGCCTTCCTTTGGTGACACTTTTGGATGGTCCAAAGGGGCTTGCAACGCGTTTTCTGGGGCCTTGGTTTTCAGTCTTCTCCCATGCCGGCTAGGGATATATTTAGGGTTGCTCGGAAAAATCGAACCCGAAGGGTCCAGTTGCATGTGGGGCTGTGTAAAGGCTCCCCTGGGGAGTTCTCTTGTACCCAAAGCCTTCCTTTGGTGACACTTTTGGATGGTCCAAAGGGGCTTGCAACGCGTTTTCTGGGGCCCAGGTTTTCAGTCTTCTCCCATGCCGACTAGGGATATATATAGGGTTGATCGGAAAAATCGAACCCGGAGGGTCCAGTTGCATGTGGGGTTGCGTAAAAGCTCCCCTGGGGAGTTCACTTGTACCCAAAGCCTTCCTTTGGTGATACTTTTGGATGGTCCAAAGGGGCTTGCAACGCGTTTTCTGGGGCCCGGGATTTCAGTCTTCTCCCTTGCCGGCTAGGGATATATTTAGGTTTGTTCGAAAAATCGAACCCCGACGGTCCAGTTGCATGTGGGGCTGCGTAAAGGCTCCCCTGGGGAGTTCACTTGTATCCAAAGCCTTCCTTTGGTGACACTTTTAGATGGGCGAAAAGGCCTCGGAACGCATTTCCTGGGGCCTGATTTTTCAGTCGTCTCCGATGACTGCTAGGGCTATGTTTAGGGATGCTTGGAAACAGCGAACTCGGAGGGTCCAGTTGCATATGGGGCTGCGTAAAGGCTCCCCTGGGGAGTTCACTTGTACCCAAAGCCTTCCTTTGGGGGCACATTTGGATGGGCGAAAAGGCCTCGGAACGCATTTCCTGGGGCCTGATTTTTCAGTCGTCTCCTATGACGTCCAGGGATACGTTTAGGTTTGCTCAGGAACAGCGAACCCGGAGGGTCCAGTTGCATGTGGGGCTGCGTAAAGGCTCCCCTGGGGAGTTCACTTGTATCCAAAGCCTTCCTTTGCGGGCACTTTTGGATGGTCCAAAGGGGCTTGCAACGCATTTCCTGGGGCCTGATTTTTCAGTCGTCTCCTATGATGGCCAGGGCTATGTTTAGGTTTGCTCAGGAACAGCGAACCCGGACGGTCCACTTGCATGTGGGGCTGCGTAAAGGATCCCCTGGGGAGTTCTCTTGTACCCAAAGCCTTCCTTTGGTGACAATTTTGGATGGGCGAAAAGGGCTCGCAACACATTTCCTGGGGCCTGATTTTTCACTCGTCTCCTATGACGGCCAGGGCTACGTTTAGGTTTGCTCAGGAACAGCGAACCCGGAGGGTCCAGTTGCATATGGGGCTGCGTAAAGGCTCCCCTGGGAACTTCAGATGTACCCAAAGCCTTCCTTTGGGGGCACTTTTGGATGGTTCAAAGGGGCTCACAACGTATTTCCTGGGGCCTCATTTTTCAGTAGTCTCCGATGACGGCCAGTGCTTCGTTTCGGTTTGCTCAGGAACAGCGAACCCGGAGGGTCCAGTTGCATGTGGGGCTGCGTAAAGGCTCCCCTGGGGAGTTCACTTGTACCCAAAGCCTTCCTTTGGTGACACTTTTGGATGGTCCAAAGGGGCTTGCAACGCGTTTTCTGGGGCCCGGGTTTTCAGTCTTCTCCCATGCCGGCTAGGGATATATTTAGGGTTGCTTGGAAAAATCGAACCCGAAGGGTCCAGTTGCAAGTGGGGCTGCGTAAAGGCTCCCCTGGGGAGTTCTCTTGTACCCAAAGCCTTCCTTTGGGGGCACTTTTGGATGGGCGAAAAGGGCTCGCAACGCATTTCCTGGGGCCTGATTTTTAAGTCGTCTTCGATGCCGGCTAGGGGTATGTTTAGGTTAGCTCAGGAACAGCGAACCCGGAGGGTCCAGTTGCATGTGGGGCTGCGTAAAGGCTCCCCTGGGGAGTTCTCTTGTACCCAAAGCCTTCCTTTGCGGGCACTTTTGGATGGTCCAAAGGGGCTTGCAACACATTTCCTGGGGCCTGATTTTTCACTCGTCTCCGATGACGGCTAAGGCTACGTTTAGGTTTGCTCATGAACAGCGAACCCGGAGGGTCCAGTTGCATGTGGGGCTGCGTAAAGGCTCCCCTGGGGAGTTCTCTTGTACCCAAAGCCTTCCTTTGGTGACACTTTTGGATGGTCCAAAGGGGCTTGCAACGCGTTTTCTGGGGCCCGGGATTTCAGTCTTCTCCCTTGCCGGCTAGGGATATATTTAGGGTTGTTCGAAAAATCGAACCCCGATGGTCCAGTTGCATGTGGGGCTGCGTAAAGGCTCCCCTTGTGTGTTCACTTGTATCCAAAGCCTTCCTTTGGTGACACTTTTGGATGTGCGCAAAGGCCTCGGAACGCATTTCCTGGGGCCTGATTTTTCAGTCGTCTCCGATGACTGCTAGGGCTATGTTTAGGGATGCTTGGAAACAGCGAACTCGGAGGGTCCAGTTGCATATGGGGCTGCGTAAAGGCTCCCCTGGGAACTTCAGATGTACCCAAAGCATTCCTTTGGGGGCACTTTTGGATGGTCCAAAGGGGCTTGAAACGCATTTCCTGGGGCCTGATTTTTCAGTCGTCTCCGATGACGGCCAGGGCTACGTTTAGGTTTGCTCAGGAACAGCGAACCCGGAGGGTCCAGTTGCATGTGGGGCTGCGTAAAGGCTCCCCTGGGGAGTTCTCTTGTACCCAAAGCCTTCCTTTGGTGACACTTTTGGATGGTCCAAAGGGGCTTGCAACGCGTTTTCTGGGGCCCGGGTTTTCAGTCTTCTCCCATGCCGGCTAGGGTTATGTTTAGGGTTGCTCGGAAAGAGCGAACCGGAGGGTCCAGTTGCATGTGGGGCTGCATAAAGGCTCCCCTGGGGAGTTCACTTGTATCCAAAGCCTTCCTTTGGGGGCACATTTGGATGGGCGAAAAGGCCTCGGAACGCATTTCCTGGGGCCTGATTTTTCAGTCGTCTCCGATGACGGCTAGGGCTATGTTTAGGGATGCTTGGAAACAGCGAACTCGGAGGGTCCAGTTGCATATGGGGCTGCGTAAAGGCTCCCCTGGGAACTTCATATGTACCCAAAGCATTCCTTTGGGGGCACTTTTGGATGGTCCAAAGGGGCTTGCAACGCATTTCCTGGGGCCTGATTTTTCAGTCGTCTCCGATGACGGCCAGGGCTACGTTTAGGTTTGCTCAGGAACAGCGAACCCGGAGGGTCCAGTTGCATGTGGGGCTGCGTAAAGGCTCCCCTGGGGAGTTCTCTTGTACCCAAAGCCTTCCTTTGGTGACACTTTTGGATGGTCCAAAGGGGCTTGCAACGCGTTTTCTGGGGCCCGGGTTTTCAGTCTTCTCCCATGCCGGCTAGGGTTATGTTTAGGGTTGCTCGGAAAGAGCGAACCGGAGGGTCCAGTTGCATGTGGGGCTGCATAAAGGCTCCCCTGGGGAGTTCACTTGTACCCAAAGCCTTCCTTTGGGGGCACATTTGGATGGGCGAAAAGGCCTCGGAACGCATTTCCTGGGGCCTGATTTTTCAGTCGTCTCCGATGACGGCTAGGGCTATGTTTAGGGATGCTTGGAAACAGCGAACTCGGAGGGTCCAGTTGCATATGGGGCTGCGTAAAGGCTCCCCTGGGAACTTCAGATGTACCCAAAGCATTCCTTTGGGGGCACTTTTGGATGGTCCAAAGGGGCTCGCAACGCATTTCCTGGGGCCTGATTTTTCAGTCGTCTCCGATGACGGCCAGGGCTACGTTTAGGTTTGCTCAGGAACAGCGAACCCGGAGGGTCCAGTTGCATGTGGGGCTGCGTAAAGGCTCCCCTGGGGAGTTCTCTTGTACCCAAAGCCTTCCTTTGGTGACACTTTTGGATGGTCCAAAGGGGCTTGCAACGCGTTTTCTGGGGCCCGGGTTTTCAGTCTTCTCCCATGCCGGCTAGGGTTATGTTTAGGGTTGCTCGGAAAGAGCGAACCGGAGGGTCCAGTTGCATGTGGGGCTGCATAAAGGCTCCCCTGGGGAGTTCACTTGTACCCAAAGCCTTCCTTTGGGGGCACATTTGGATGGGCGAAAAGGCCTCGGAACGCATTTCCTGGGGCCTGATTTTTCACTCGTCTCCGATGACGGCTAGGGCTACGTTTAGGTTTGCTCAGGAACAGTGAACCCGGAGGGTCCAGTTGCATGTGGGGCTGCGTAAAGGCTCCCCTGGGGAGTTCTCTTGTACCCAAAGCCTTCCTTTGCGGGCACTTTTGGATGGTCCAAAGGGGCTTGCAACGCATTTCCTGGGGCCTGATTTTTCAGTCGTCTCCGATGACGGCTAGGGCTACGTTTAGGTTTGCTCATGAACAGCGAACCCGGAGTGTCCAGTTGCATGTGGGGCTGCGTAAAAGCTCCCCTGGGGAGTTCACTTGTACCCAAAGCCTTCCTTTGGTGACACTTTTGGATGGTCCAAAGGGGCTTGCAACGCGTTTTCTGGGGCCCGGGATTTCAGTCTTCTCCCTTGCCGGCTAGGGATATATTTAGGGTTGTTCGAAAAATCGAACCCGGAGGGTCCAGTTGCATGTGGGGCTGCGTAAAGGCTCCCCTGGGGAGTTCACTTGTATCCAAAGCCTTCCTTTGGTGACACTTTTAGATGGGCGAAAAGGCCTCGGAACGCATTTCCTGGGGCCTGATTTTTCAGTCGTCTCCGATGACTGCTAGGGCTATGTTTAGGGATGCTTGGAAACAGCGAACTCGGAGGGTCCAGTTGCATATGGGGCTGCGTAAAGGCTCCCCTGGGAACGTCAGATGTACCCAAAGCATTCCTTTGCCGCCACTTTTGGATGGTCCAAAGGGGCTTGAAACGCATTTCCTGGGGCCTGATTTTTCAGTCGTCTAAGATGACGGCCAGGGCTACGTTTAGGTTTGCTCAGGAACAGCGAACCCGGAGGGTCCAGTTGCATGTGGGGCTGCGTAAAGGCTCCCCTGGGGAGTTCACTTGTACCCAAAGCCTTCCTTTGGTGACACTTTTGGATGGTCCAAAGGGGCTTGCAACGCATTTTCTGGGGCCCGGGTTTTCAGTCTTCTCCCATGCCGGCTAGGGTTATGTTTAGGGTTGCTCGGAAAGAGCGAACCGGAGGGTCCAGTTGCATGTGGGGCTGCGTAAAGGCTCCCCTGGGGAGTTCACTTGTACCCAAAGCCTTCCTTTGGGGGCACATTTGGATGGGCGAAAAGGCCTCGGAACGCATTTCCTGGGGCCTGATTTTTCACTCGTCTCCGATGACGGCTAGGGCTACGTTTAGGTTTGCTCAGGAACAGTGAACCCGGAGGGTCCAGTTGCATGTGGGGCTGCGTAAAGGCTCCCCTGGGGAGTTCTCTTGTACCCAAAGCCTTCCTTTGCGGGCACTTTTGGATGGTCCAAAGGGGCTTGCAACGCATTTCCTGGGGCCTGATTTTTCAGTCGTCTCCGATGACGGCTAGGGCTACGTTTAGGTTTGCTCAGGAACAGTGAACCCGGAGGGTCCAGTTGCATGTGGGGCTGCGTAAAGGCTCCCCTGGGGAGTTCTCTTGTACCCAAAGCCTTCCTTTGCGGGCACTTTTGGATGGTCCAAAGGGGCTTGCAACGCATTTCCTGGGGCCTGATTTTTCAGTCGTCTCCGATGACGGCTAGGGCTACGTTTAGGTTTGCTCATGAACAGCGAACCCGGAGTGTCCAGTTGCATGTGGGGCTGCGTAAAAGCTCCCCTGGGGAGTTCACTTGTACCCAAAGCCTTCCTTTGGTGACACTTTTGGATGGTCCAAAGGGGCTTGCAACGCGTTTTCTGGGGCCCGGGATTTCAGTCTTCTCCCTTGCCGGCTAGGGATATATTTAGGGTTGTTCGAAAAATCGAACCCGGAGGGTCCAGTTGCATGTGGGGCTGCGTAAAGGCTCCCCTGGGGAGTTCACTTGTATCCAAAGCCTTCCTTTGGTGACACTTTTAGATGGGCGAAAAGGCCTCGGAACGCATTTCCTGGGGCCTGATTTTTCAGTCGTCTCCGATGACTGCTAGGGCTATGTTTAGGGATGCTTGGAAACAGCGAACTCGGAGGGTCCAGTTGCATATGGGGCTGCGTAAAGGCTCCCCTGGGAACTTCAGATGTACCCAAAGCATTCCTTTGCGGGCACTTTTGGATGGTCCAAAGGGGCTTGAAACGCATTTCCTGGGGCCTGATTTTTCAGTCGTCTCCGATGACGGCCAGGGCTACGTTTAGGTTTGCTCAGGAACAGCGAACCCGGAGGGTCCAGTTGCATGTGGGGCTGCGTAAAGGCTCCCCTGGGGAGTTCACTTGTACCCAAAGCCTTCCTTTGGTGACACTTTTGGATGGTCCAAAGGGGCTTGCAACGCGTTTTCTGGGGCCCGGGTTTTCAGTCTTCTCCCATGCCGGCTAGGGTTATGTTTAGGGTTGCTCGGAAAGAGCGAACCGGAGGGTCCAGTTGCATGTGGGGCTGCGTAAAGGCTCCCCTGGGGAGTTCACTTGTACCCAAAGCCTTCCTTTGGGGGCACATTTGGATGGGCGAAAAGGCCTCGGAACGCATTTCCTGGGGCCTGATTTTTCACTCGTCTCCGATGACGGCTAGGGCTACGTTTAGGTTTGCTCAGGAACAGTGAACCCGGAGGGTCCAGTTGCATGTGGGGCTGCGTAAAGGCTCCCCTGGGGAGTTCTCTTGTACCCAAAGCCTTCCTTTGCGGGCACTTTTGGATGGTCCAAAGGGGCTTGCAACGCATTTCCTGGGGCCTGATTTTTCAGTCGTCTCCGATGACGGCTAGGGCTACGTTTAGGTTTGCTCATGAACAGCGAACCCGGAGTGTCCAGTTGCATATGGGGCTGCGTAAAAGCTCCCCTGGGGAGTTCACTTGTACCCAAAGCCTTCCTTTGGTGACACTTTTGGATGGTCCAGAGGGGCTTGCAACGCGTTTTCTGGGGCCCGGGATTTCAGTCTTCTCCCTTGCCGGCTAGGGATATATTTAGGGTTGTTCGAAAAATCGAACCCGGACGGTCCAGTTGCATGTGGGGCTGCGTAAAGGCTCCCCTGGGGAGTTCTCTTGTACCCAAAGCCTTCCTTTGGTGACACTTTTGGATGGTCCAAAGGGGCTTGCAACGCGTTTTCTGGGGCCCAGGTTTTCAGTCTTCTCCCATGCCGACTAGGGATATATATAGGGTTGATCGGAAAAATCGAACCCGGAGGGTCCAGTTGCATGTGGGGTTGCGTAAAAGCTCCCCTGGGGAGTTCACTTGTACCCAAAGCCTTCCTTTGGTGATACTTTTGGATGGTCCAAAGGGGCTTGCAACGCGTTTTCTGGGGCCCGGGATTTCAGTCTTCTCCCTTGCCGGCTAGGGATATATTTAGGTTTGTTCGAAAAATCGAACCCCGACGGTCCAGTTGCATGTGGGGCTGCGTAAAGGCTCCCCTGGGGAGTTCACTTGTATCCAAAGCCTTCCTTTGGTGACACTTTTAGATGGGCGAAAAGGCCTCGGAACGCATTTCCTGGGGCCTGATTTTTCAGTCGTCTCCGATGACTGCTAGGGCTATGTTTAGGGATGCTTGGAAACAGCGAACTCGGAGGGTCCAGTTGCATATGGGGCTGCGTAAAGGCTCCCCTGGGGAGTTCACTTGTACCCAAAGCCTTCCTTTGGGGGCACATTTGGATGGGCGAAAAGGCCTCGGAACGCATTTCCTGGGGCCTGATTTTTCAGTCGTCTCCTATGACGTCCAGGGATACGTTTAGGTTTGCTCAGGAACAGCGAACCCGGAGGGTCCAGTTGCATGTGGGGCTGCGTAAAGGCTCCCCTGGGGAGTTCACTTGTATCCAAAGCCTTCCTTTGCGGGCACTTTTGGATGGTCCAAAGGGGCTTGCAACGCATTTCCTGGGGCCTGATTTTTCAGTCGTCTCCTATGATGGCCAGGGCTATGTTTAGGTTTGCTCAGGAACAGCGAACCCGGACGGTCCACTTGCATGTGGGGCTGCGTAAAGGATCCCCTGGGGAGTTCTCTTGTACCCAAAGCCTTCCTTTGGTGACAATTTTGGATGGGCGAAAAGGGCTCGCAACACATTTCCTGGGGCCTGATTTTTCACTCGTCTCCTATGACGGCCAGGGCTACGTTTAGGTTTGCTCAGGAACAGCGAACCCGGAGGGTCCAGTTGCATATGGGGCTGCGTAAAGGCTCCCCTGGGAACTTCAGATGTACCCAAAGCCTTCCTTTGGGGGCACTTTTGGATGGTTCAAAGGGGCTCACAACGTATTTCCTGGGGCCTCATTTTTCAGTAGTCTCCGATGACGGCCAGTGCTTCGTTTCGGTTTGCTCAGGAACAGCGAACCCGGAGGGTCCAGTTGCATGTGGGGCTGCGTAAAGGCTCCCCTGGGGAGTTCACTTGTACCCAAAGCCTTCCTTTGGTGACACTTTTGGATGGTCCAAAGGGGCTTGCAACGCGTTTTCTGGGGCCCGGGTTTTCAGTCTTCTCCCATGCCGGCTAGGGATATATTTAGGGTTGCTTGGAAAAATCGAACCCGAAGGGTCCAGTTGCAAGTGGGGCTGCGTAAAGGCTCCCCTGGGGAGTTCTCTTGTACCCAAAGCCTTCCTTTGGGGGCACTTTTGGATGGGCGAAAAGGGCTCGCAACGCATTTCCTGGGGCCTGATTTTTAAGTCGTCTTCGATGCCGGCTAGGGGTATGTTTAGGTTAGCTCAGGAACAGCGAACCCGGAGGGTCCAGTTGCATGTGGGGCTGCGTAAAGGCTCCCCTGGGGAGTTCTCTTGTACCCAAAGCCTTCCTTTGCGGGCACTTTTGGATGGTCCAAAGGGGCTTGCAACACATTTCCTGGGGCCTGATTTTTCACTCGTCTCCGATGACGGCTAAGGCTACGTTTAGGTTTGCTCATGAACAGCGAACCCGGAGGGTCCAGTTGCATGTGGGGCTGCGTAAAGGCTCCCCTGGGGAGTTCTCTTGTACCCAAAGCCTTCCTTTGGTGACACTTTTGGATGGTCCAAAGGGGCTTGCAACGCGTTTTCTGGGGCCCGGGATTTCAGTCTTCTCCCTTGCCGGCTAGGGATATATTTAGGGTTGTTCGAAAAATCGAACCCCGATGGTCCAGTTGCATGTGGGGCTGCGTAAAGGCTCCCCTTGTGTGTTCACTTGTATCCAAAGCCTTCCTTTGGTGACACTTTTGGATGTGCGCAAAGGCCTCGGAACGCATTTCCTGGGGCCTGATTTTTCAGTCGTCTCCGATGACTGCTAGGGCTATGTTTAGGGATGCTTGGAAACAGCGAACTCGGAGGGTCCAGTTGCATATGGGGCTGCGTAAAGGCTCCCCTGGGAACTTCAGATGTACCCAAAGCATTCCTTTGGGGGCACTTTTGGATGGTCCAAAGGGGCTTGAAACGCATTTCCTGGGGCCTGATTTTTCAGTCGTCTCCGATGACGGCCAGGGCTACGTTTAGGTTTGCTCAGGAACAGCGAACCCGGAGGGTCCAGTTGCATGTGGGGCTGCGTAAAGGCTCCCCTGGGGAGTTCTCTTGTACCCAAAGCCTTCCTTTGGTGACACTTTTGGATGGTCCAAAGGGGCTTGCAACGCGTTTTCTGGGGCCCGGGTTTTCAGTCTTCTCCCATGCCGGCTAGGGTTATGTTTAGGGTTGCTCGGAAAGAGCGAACCGGAGGGTCCAGTTGCATGTGGGGCTGCATAAAGGCTCCCCTGGGGAGTTCACTTGTATCCAAAGCCTTCCTTTGGGGGCACATTTGGATGGGCGAAAAGGCCTCGGAACGCATTTCCTGGGGCCTGATTTTTCAGTCGTCTCCGATGACGGCTAGGGCTATGTTTAGGGATGCTTGGAAACAGCGAACTCGGAGGGTCCAGTTGCATATGGGGCTGCGTAAAGGCTCCCCTGGGAACTTCAGATGTACCCAAAGCATTCCTTTGGGGGCACTTTTGGATGGTCCAAAGGGGCTTGCAACGCATTTCCTGGGGCCTGATTTTTCAGTCGTCTCCGATGACGGCCAGGGCTACGTTTAGGTTTGCTCAGGAACAGCGAACCCGGAGGGTCCAGTTGCATGTGGGGCTGCGTAAAGGCTCCCCTGGGGAGTTCTCTTGTACCCAAAGCCTTCCTTTGGTGACACTTTTGGATGGTCCAAAGGGGCTTGCAACGCGTTTTCTGGGGCCCGGGTTTTCAGTCTTCTCCCATGCCGGCTAGGGTTATGTTTAGGGTTGCTCGGAAAGAGCGAACCGGAGGGTCCAGTTGCATGTGGGGCTGCATAAAGGCTCCCCTGGGGAGTTCACTTGTACCCAAAGCCTTCCTTTGGGGGCACATTTGGATGGGCGAAAAGGCCTCGGAACGCATTTCCTGGGGCCTGATTTTTCAGTCGTCTCCGATGACGGCTAGGGCTATGTTTAGGGATGCTTGGAAACAGCGAACTCGGAGGGTCCAGTTGCATATGGGGCTGCGTAAAGGCTCCCCTGGGAACTTCAGATGTACCCAAAGCATTCCTTTGGGGGCACTTTTGGATGGTCCAAAGGGGCTCGCAACGCATTTCCTGGGGCATGATTTTTCAGTCGTCTCCGATGACGGCCAGGGCTACGTTTAGGTTTGCTCAGGAACAGCGAACCCGGAGGGTCCAGTTGCATGTGGGGCTGCGTAAAGGCTCCCCTGGGGAGTTCTCTTGTACCCAAAGCCTTCCTTTGGTGACACTTTTGGATGGTCCAAAGGGGCTTGCAACGCGTTTTCTGGGGCCCGGGTTTTCAGTCTTCTCCCATGCCGGCTAGGGTTATGTTTAGGGTTGCTCGGAAAGAGCGAACCGGAGGGTCCAGTTGCATGTGGGGCTGCATAAAGGCTCCCCTGGGGAGTTCACTTGTACCCAAAGCCTTCCTTTGGGGGCACATTTGGATGGGCGAAAAGGCCTCGGAACGCATTTCCTGGGGCCTGATTTTTCACTCGTCTCCGATGACGGCTAGGGCTACGTTTAGGTTTGCTCAGGAACAGTGAACCCGGAGGGTCCAGTTGCATGTGGGGCTGCGTAAAGGCTCCCCTGGGGAGTTCTCTTGTACCCAAAGCCTTCCTTTGCGGGCACTTTTGGATGGTCCAAAGGGGCTTGCAACGCATTTCCTGGGGCCTGATTTTTCAGTCGTCTCCGATGACGGCTAGGGCTACGTTTAGGTTTGCTCATGAACAGCGAACCCGGAGTGTCCAGTTGCATGTGGGGCTGCGTAAAAGCTCCCCTGGGGAGTTCACTTGTACCCAAAGCCTTCCTTTGGTGACACTTTTGGATGGTCCAAAGGGGCTTGCAACGCGTTTTCTGGGGCCCGGGATTTCAGTCTTCTCCCTTGCCGGCTAGGGATATATTTAGGGTTGTTCGAAAAATCGAACCCGGAGGGTCCAGTTGCATGTGGGGCTGCGTAAAGGCTCCCCTGGGGAGTTCACTTGTATCCAAAGCCTTCCTTTGGTGACACTTTTAGATGGGCGAAAAGGCCTCGGAACGCATTTCCTGGGGCCTGATTTTTCAGTCGTCTCCGATGACTGCTAGGGCTATGTTTAGGGATGCTTGGAAACAGCGAACTCGGAGGGTCCAGTTGCATATGGGGCTGCGTAAAGGCTCCCCTGGGAACTTCAGATGTACCCAAAGCATTCCTTTGCCGCCACTTTTGGATGGTCCAAAGGGGCTTGAAACGCATTTCCTGGGGCCTGATTTTTCAGTCGTCTCCGATGACGGCCAGGGCTACGTTTAGGTTTGCTCAGGAACAGCGAACCCGGAGGGTCCAGTTGCATGTGGGGCTGCGTAAAGGCTCCCCTGGGGAGTTCACTTGTACCCAAAGCCTTCCTTTGGTGACACTTTTGGATGGTCCAAAGGGGCTTGCAACGCATTTTCTGGGGCCCGGGTTTTCAGTCTTCTCCCATGCCGGCTAGGGTTATGTTTAGGGTTGCTCGGAAAGAGCGAACCGGAGGGTCCAGTTGCATGTGGGGCTGCGTAAAGGCTCCCCTGGGGAGTTCACTTGTACCCAAAGCCTTCCTTTGGGGGCACATTTGGATGGGCGAAAAGGCCTCGGAACGCATTTCCTGGGGCCTGATTTTTCACTCGTCTCCGATGACGGCTAGGGCTACGTTTAGGTTTGCTCAGGAACAGTGAACCCGGAGGGTCCAGTTGCATGTGGGGCTGCGTAAAGGCTCCCCTGGGGAGTTCTCTTGTACCCAAAGCCTTCCTTTGCGGGCACTTTTGGATGGTCCAAAGGGGCTTGCAACGCATTTCCTGGGGCCTGATTTTTCAGTCGTCTCCGATGACGGCTAGGGCTACGTTTAGGTTTGCTCAGGAACAGTGAACCCGGAGGGTCCAGTTGCATGTGGGGCTGCGTAAAGGCTCCCCTGGGGAGTTCTCTTGTACCCAAAGCCTTCCTTTGCGGGCACTTTTGGATGGTCCAAAGGGGCTTGCAACGCATTTCCTGGGGCCTGATTTTTCAGTCGTCTCCGATGACGGCTAGGGCTACGTTTAGGTTTGCTCATGAACAGCGAACCCGGAGTGTCCAGTTGCATGTGGGGCTGCGTAAAAGCTCCCCTGGGGAGTTCACTTGTACCCAAAGCCTTCCTTTGGTGACACTTTTGGATGGTCCAAAGGGGCTTGCAACGCGTTTTCTGGGGCCCGGGATTTCAGTCTTCTCCCTTGCCGGCTAGGGATATATTTAGGGTTGTTCGAAAAATCGAACCCGGAGGGTCCAGTTGCATGTGGGGCTGCGTAAAGGCTCCCCTGGGGAGTTCACTTGTATCCAAAGCCTTCCTTTGGTGACACTTTTAGATGGGCGAAAAGGCCTCGGAACGCATTTCCTGGGGCCTGATTTTTCAGTCGTCTCCGATGACTGCTAGGGCTATGTTTAGGGATGCTTGGAAACAGCGAACTCGGAGGGTCCAGTTGCATATGGGGCTGCGTAAAGGCTCCCCTGGGAACTTCAGATGTACCCAAAGCATTCCTTTGCGGGCACTTTTGGATGGTCCAAAGGGGCTTGAAACGCATTTCCTGGGGCCTGATTTTTCAGTCGTCTCCGATGACGGCCAGGGCTACGTTTAGGTTTGCTCAGGAACAGCGAACCCGGAGGGTCCAGTTGCATGTGGGGCTGCGTAAAGGCTCCCCTGGGGAGTTCACTTGTACCCAAAGCCTTCCTTTGGTGACACTTTTGGATGGTCCAAAGGGGCTTGCAACGCGTTTTCTGGGGCCCGGGTTTTCAGTCTTCTCCCATGCCGGCTAGGGTTATGTTTAGGGTTGCTCGGAAAGAGCGAACCGGAGGGTCCAGTTGCATGTGGGGCTGCGTAAAGGCTCCCCTGGGGAGTTCACTTGTACCCAAAGCCTTCCTTTGGGGGCACATTTGGATGGGCGAAAAGGCCTCGGAACGCATTTCCTGGGGCCTGATTTTTCACTCGTCTCCGATGACGGCTAGGGCTACGTTTAGGTTTGCTCAGGAACAGTGAACCCGGAGGGTCCAGTTGCATGTGGGGCTGCGTAAAGGCTCCCCTGGGGAGTTCTCTTGTACCCAAAGCCTTCCTTTGCGGGCACTTTTGGATGGTCCAAAGGGGCTTGCAACGCATTTCCTGGGGCCTGATTTTTCAGTCGTCTCCGATGACGGCTAGGGCTACGTTTAGGTTTGCTCATGAACAGCGAACCCGGAGTGTCCAGTTGCATATGGGGCTGCGTAAAAGCTCCCCTGGGGAGTTCACTTGTACCCAAAGCCTTCCTTTGGTGACACTTTTGGATGGTCCAAAGGGGCTTGCAACGCGTTTTCTGGGGCCCGGGATTTCAGTCTTCTCCCTTGCCGGCTAGGGATATATTTAGGGTTGTTCGAAAAATCGAACCCGGACGGTCCAGTTGCATGTGGGGCTGCGTAAAGGCTCCCCTGGGGAGTTCACTTGTATCCAAAGCCTTCCTTTGGTGACACTTTTAGATGGGCGAAAAGGCCTCGGAACGCATTTCCTGGGGCCTGATTTTTCAGTCGTCTCCAATGACTGCTAGGGCTATGCTTAGGGATGCTTGGAAACAGCGAACTCGGAGGGTCCAGTTGCATATGGGGCTGCGTAAAGGCTCCCCTGGGAACTTCAGATGTACCCAAAGCATTCCTTTGGGGGCACTTTTGGATGGTCCAAAGGGGCTTGAAACACATTTCCTGGGGCCTGATTTTTCAGTCGTCTCCGATGACGGCCAGGGCTACGTTTAGGTTTGCTCAGGAACAGCGAACCCGGAGGGTCCAGTTGCATGTGGGGCTGCATAAAGGCTCCCCTGGGGAGTTCACTTGTACCCAAAGCCTTCCTTTGGTGACACTTTTGGATGGTCCAAAGGGGCTTGCAACGCGTTTTCTGGGGCCCGGGTTTTCAGTCTTCTCCCATGCCGGCTAGGGTTATGTTTAGGGTTGCTCGGAAAGAGCGAACCGGAGGGTCCAGTTGCATGTGGGGCTGCATAAAGGCTCCCCTGGGGAGTTCACTTGTACCCAAAGCCTTCCTTTGGGGGCACTTTTGGATGGTCCAAAGGGGCTTGCAACGCATTTCCTGGGGCCTGATTTTTCAGTCGTCTCCGATGACGGCTAGGGCTACGTTTAGGTTTGCTCATGAACAGCGAACCCGGAGGGTCCAGTTGCATGTGGGGCTGCGTAAAGGCTCCCCTGGGGAGTTCTCTTGTACCCAAAGCCTTCCTTTGGTGACACTTTTGGATGGTCCAAAGGGGCTTGCAACGCGTTTTCTGGGGCCCGGGTTTTCAGTCTTCTCCCTTGCCGGCTAGGGATATATTTAGGGTTGCTCGGAAAAATCGAACCCGAAGGGTCCAGTTGCATGTGGGGCTGCGTAAAGGCTCCCCTGGGGAGTTCTCTTGTACCCAAAGCCTTCCTTTGGTGACACTTTTGGATGGTCCAAAGGGGCTTGCAACGCGTTTTCTGGGGCCCAGGTTTTCAGTCTTCTCCCATGCCGGCTTGGGATATATATAGGGTTGATCGCAAAAATCGAACCCGGAGGGTCCAGTTGCATGTGGGGCTGCGTAAAAGCTCCCCTGGGGAGTTCACTTGTACCCAAAGCCTTCCTTTGGTGACAGTTTTGGATGGTCCAAAGGGGCTTGCAACGCGTTTTCTGGGGCCCGGGATTTCAGTCTTCTCCCTTGCCGGCTAGGGATATATTTAGGTTTGTTCGAAAAATCGAACCCCGAAGGTCCAGTTGCATGTGGGGCTGCGTAAAGGCTCCCCTGGGGAGTTCACTTGTATCCAAAGCCTTCCTTTGGTGACACTTTTAGATGGGCGAAAAGGCCTCGGAACGCATTTCCTGGGGCCTGATTTTTCAGTCGTCTCCGATGACTGCTAGGGCTATGTTTAGGGATGCTTGGAAACAGCGAACTCGGAGGGTCCAGTTGCATATGGGGCTGCGTAAAGGCTCCCCTGGGAACTTCAGATGTACCCAAAGCATTCCTTTGGGGGCACTTTTGGATGGTCCAAAGGGGCTTGAAACGCATTTCCTGGGGCCTGATTTTTCAGTCGTCTCCGACGACGGCCAGGGCTACGTTTAGGTTTGCTCAGGAACAGCGAACACGGAGGGTCCAGTTGCATGTGGGGCTGCGTAAAGGCTCCCCTGGGGAGTTCTCTTGTACCCAAAGCCTTCCTTTGGTGACACTTTTGGATGGTCCAAAGGGGCTTGCAACGCGTTTTCTGGGGCCCGGGTTTTCAGTCTTCTCCCATACCGGCTAGGGTTATGTTTAGGGTTGCTCGGAAAGAGCGAACCAGAGGGTCCAGTTGCATGTGGGGCTGCATAAAGGCTCCCCTGGGGAGTTCACTTGTACCCAAAGCCTTCCTTTGGGGTCACATTTGGATGGGCGAAAAGGCCTCGGAACGCATTTCCTGGGGCCTGATTTTTCACTCGTCTCCGATGACGGCTAGGGCTACGTTTAGGTTTGCTCAGGAACAGTGAACCCGGAGGGTCCAGTTGCATGTGGGGCTGCGTAAAGGCTCCCCTGGGGAGATCACTTGTACCCAAAGCCTTCCTTTGGGGGCACTTTTGGATGGTCCAAAGGGGCTTGCAACGCATTTCCTGGGGCCTGATTTTTCAGTCGTCTCCGATGACGGCTAGGGCTACGTTTAGGTTTGCTCATGAACAGCGAACCCGGAGTGTCCAGTTGCATGTGGGGCTGCGTAAAGGCTCCCCTGGGGAGTTCTCTTGTACCCAAAGCCTTCCTTTGGTGACACTTTTGGATGGTCCAAAGGGGCTTGCAACGCGTTTTCTGGGGCCCGGGTTTTCAGTCTTCTCCCATGCCGGCTAGGGATATATTTAGGGTTGCTCGGAAAAATCGAACCCGGATGGTCCAGTTGCATGTGGGGCTGCGTAAAGGCTCCCCTGGGGAGTTCTCTTGTACCCAAAGCCTTCCTTTGGTGACACTTTTGGATGGTCCAAAGGGGCTTGCAACGCGTTTTCTGGGGCCCAGGTTTTCAGTCTTCTCCCATGCCGGCTAGGGATATATTTAGAGTTGATCGGAAAAATCGAACCCGGAAGGTCCAGTTGCATGTGGGGCTGCGTAAAGGCTCCCCTGGGGAGTTCTCTTGTACCCAAAGCCTTCCTTTGGGGGCACTTTTGGATGGTCCAAAGGGGCTTGCAACGCGTTTTCTGGGGCCCGGGTTTTCAGTCTTCTCCCATGCCGGCTAGGGATATATTTAGGGTTGATCGGAAAAATCGAACCCGGAAGGTCCAGTTGCATGTGGGGCTGCGTAAAGGCTCCCCTGGGGAGTTCACTTTTATCCAAAGCCTTCCTTTGGAGACACTTTTGGATGGGCGAAAAGGCCTCGGAACGCATTTCCTGGGGCCTGATTTTTCAGTCGTCTCCTATGACGTCCAGGGATACGTTTAGGTTTGCTCAGGAACAGCGAACCCGGAGGGTCCAGTTGCATGTGGGGCTGCGTAAAGGCTCCCCTGGGGAGTTCTCTTGTACCCAAAGCCTTCCTTTGGTGACACTTTTGCATGGGAGAAAAGGGCTCGCAACGCATTTCCTGGGGCCTGATTTTTCAGTCGTCTCCTATGACGGCCAGGGCTATGTTTAGGTTTGCTCAGGAACAGCGAACCCGGACGGTCCACTTGCATGTGGGGCTGCGTAAAGGATCCCCTGGGGAGTTCTCTTGTACCCAAAGCCTTCCTTTGGTGACAATTTTGGATGGGCGAAAAGGGCTCGCAACACATTTCCTGGGGCCTGATTTTTCAGTCGTCTCCTATGACGGCCAGGGCTACGTTTAGGTTTGCTCAGGAACAGCGAACCCGGAGGGTCCAGTTGCATATGGGGCTGCGTAAAGGCTCCCCTGGGAACTTCAGATGTACCCAAAGCCTTCCTTTGGGGGCACTTTTGGATGGTTCAAAGGGGCTCACAACGTATTTCCTGGGGCCTCATTTTTCAGTAGTCTCCGATGACGGCCAGGGTTTCGTTTCGGTTTGCTCAGGAACAGCGAACCCGGAGGGTCCAGTTGCATGTGGGGCTGCGTAAAGGCTCCCCTGGGGAGTTCACTTGTACCCAAAGCCTTCCTTTGGTGACACTTTTGGATGGTCCAAAGGGGCTTGCAACGCGTTTTCTGGGGCCCGGGTTTTCAGTCTTCTCCCATGCCGGCTAGGGATATATTTAGGGTTGCTTGGAAAAATCGAACCCGAAGGGTCCAGTTGCATGTGGGGCTGCGTAAAGGCTCCCCTGGGGAGTTCTCTTGTACCCAAAGCCTTCCTTTGGGGGCACTTTTGGATGGGCGAAAAGGGCTCGCAACGCATTTCCTGGGGCCTGATTTTTCAGTCGTCTTCGATGCCGGCTAGGGGTATGTTTAGGTTAGCTCAGGAACAGCGAACCCGGAGGGTCCAGTTGCATGTGGGGCTGCGTAAAGGCTCCCCTGGGGAGTTCTCTTGTACCCAAAGCCTTCCTTTGCGGGCACTTTTGGATGGTCCAAAGGGGCTTGCAACGCATTTCCTGGGGCCTGATTTTTCACTCGTCTCCGATGACGGCTAAGGCTACGTTTAGGTTTGCTCAGGAACAGCGAACCCGGAGGGTCCAGTTGCATGTGGGGCTGCGTAAAGGCTCCCCTGGGGAGTTCTCTTGTACCCAAAGCCTTCCTTTGGTGACACTTTTGGATGGTCCAAAGGGGCTTGCAACGCGTTTTCTGGGGCCCGGGATTTCAGTCTTCTCCCTTGCCGGCTAGGGATATATTTAGGGTTGTTCGAAAAATCGAACCCCGACGGTCCAGTTGCATGTGGGGCTGCGTAAAGGCTCCCCTTGTGTGTTCACTTGTATCCAAAGCCTTCCTTTGGTGACACTTTTGGATGTGCGCAAAGGCCTCGGAACGCATTTCCTGGGGCCTGATTTTTCAGTCGTCTCCGATGACTGCTAGGGCTATGTTTAGGGATGCTTGGAAACAGCGAACTCGGAGGGTCCAGTTGCATATGGGGCTGCGTAAAGGCTCCCCTGGGAACTTCAGATGTACCCAAAGCATTCCTTTGGGGGCACTTTTGGATGGTCCAAAGGGGCTTGCAACGCATTTCCTGGGGCCTGATTTTTCAGTCGTCTCCTATGACGGCCAGGGCTATGTTTAGGTTTGCTCAGGAACAGCGAACCCGGACGGTCCAGTTGCATGTGGGGCTGCGTAAAGGATCCCCTGGGGAGTTCTCTTGTACCCAAAGCCTTCCTTTGGTGACAATTTTGGATGGGCGAAAAGGGCTCGGAACACATTTCCTGGGGCCTGATTTTTCAGTCGTCTCCTATGACGGCCAGGGCTACGTTTAGGTTTGCTCAGGAACAGCGAACCCGGAGGGTCCAGTTGCATATGGGGCTGCGTAAAGGCTCCCCTGGGAACTTCAGATGTACCCAAAGCCTTCCTTTGGGGGCACTTTTGGATGGTTCAAAGGGGCTCACAACGTATTTCCTGGGGCCTGATTTTTCAGTAGTCTCCGATGACGGCCAGGGCTTCGTTTCGGTTTGCTCAGGAACAGCGAACCCGGAGGGTCCAGTTGCATGTGGGGCTGCGTAAAGGCTCCCCTGGGGAGTTCACTTGTACCCAAAGCCTTCCTTTGGTGACACTTTTGGATGGTCCAAAGGGGCTTGCAACGCGTTTTCTGGGGCCCGGGTTTTCAGTCTTCTCCCATGCCGGCTAGGGATATATTTAGGGTTGCTTGGAAAAATCGAACCCGAAGGGTCCAGTTGCATGTGGGGCTGCGTAAAGGCTCCCCTGGGGAGTTCTCTTGTACCCAAAGCCTTCCTTTGGGGGCACTTTTGGATGGGCGAAAAGGGCTCGCAACGCATTTCCTGGGGCCTGATTTTTCAGTCGTCTTCGATGCCGGCTAGGGGTATGTTTAGGTTTGCTCAGGAACAGCGAACCCGGAGGGTCCAGTTGCATGTGGGGCTGCGTAAAGGCTCCCCTGGGGAGTTCACTTGTACCCAAAGCCTTCCTTTGGTGACACTTTTGGATGGTCCAAAGGGGCTTGCAACGCGTTTTCTGGGGCCCGGGTTTTCAGTCTTCTCCCATGCCGGCTAGGGATATATTTAGGGTTGCTTGGAAAAATCGAACCCGAAGGGTCCAGTTGCATGTGGGGCTGCGTAAAGGCTCCCCTGGGGAGTTCTCTTGTACCCAAAGCCTTCCTTTGGGGGCACTTTTGGATGGGCGAAAAGGGCTCGCAACGCATTTCCTGGGGCCTGATTTTTCAGTCGTCTTCGATGCCGGCTAGGGGTATGTTTAGGTTAGCTCAGGAACAGCGAACCCGGAGGGTCCAGTTGCATGTGGGGCTGCGTAAAGGCTCCCCTGGGGAGTTCTCTTGTACCCAAAGCCTTCCTTTGCGGGCACTTTTGGATGGGCGAAAAGGGCTCGCAACGCATTTCCTGGGGCCTGATTTTTCAGTCGTCTTCGATGCCGGCTAGGGGTATGTTTAGGTTTGCTCATGAACAGCGAACCCGGAGGGTCCAGTTGCATGTGGGGCTGCGTAAAGGCTCCCCTGGGGAGTTCTCTTGTACCCAAAGCCTTCCTTTGCGGGCACTTTTGGATGGTCCAAAGGGGCTTGCAACGCATTTCCTGGGGCCTGATTTTTCAGTCGTCTCCGATGACGGCTAAGGCTACGTTTAGGTTTGCTCATGAACAGCGAACCCGGAGGGTCCAGTTGCATGTGGGGCTGCGTAAAGGCTCCCCTGGGGAGTTCTCTTGTACCCAAAGCCTTCCTTTGGTGACACTTTTGGATGGTCCAAAGGGGCTTGCAACGCGTTTTCTGGGGCCCGGGATTTCAGTCTTCTCCCTTGCCGGCTAGGGATACATTTAGGGTTGTTCGAAAAATCGAACCCCGACGGTCCAGTTGCATGTGGGGCTGCGTAAAGGCTCCCCTTGTGTGTTCACTTGTATCCAAAGCCTTCCTTTGGTGACACTTTTGGATGTGCGCAAAGACCTCGGAACGCATTTCCTGGGGCCTGATTTTTCACTCGTCTCCGATGACGGCTAGGGCTATGTTTAGGTTTGCTCAGGAACAGTGAACCCGGAGGGTCCAGTTGCATGTGGGGCTGCGTAAAGGCTCCCCTGGGGAGATCACTTGTACCCAAAGCCTTCCTTTGGTGACACTTTTGCATGGGAGAAAAGGGCTCGCAACGCATTTCCTGGGGCCTGATTTTTCAGTCGTCTCCTATGACGGCCAGGGCTATGTTTAGGTTTGCTCAGGAACAGCGAACGCGGAGGGTCCAGTTGCATGTGGGGCTGCGTAAAGGATCCCCTGGGGAGTTCTCTTGTACCCAAAGCCTTCCTTTGGTGACAATTTTGGATGGGCGAAAAGGGCTCGCAACACGTTTCCTGGGGCCTGATTTTTCAGTCGTCTCTTATGACGGCCAGGGCTACGTTTAGGTTTGCTCAGGAACAGCGAACCCGGAGGGTCCAGTTGCATATGGGGCTGCGTAAAGGCTCCCCTGGGAACTTCAGATGTACCCAAAGCCTTCCTTTGGGGGCACTTTTGGATGGTTCAAAGGGGATCACAACGTATTTCCTGGGGCCTGATTTTTCAGTAGTCTCCGATGACGGCCAGGGCTTCGTTTCGGTTTGCTCAGGAATAGCGAACCCGGAGGGTCCAGTTGCATGTGGGGCTGCGTAAAGGCTCCCCTGGGGAGATCACTTGTACCCAAAGCCTTCCTTTGGGGGCACTTTTGGATGGGCGAAAAGGGCTTGCAACGCATTTCCTGGGGCCTGATTTTTCAGTCGTCTTCGATGCCGGCTAGGGGTATGTTTAGGTTAGCTCAGGAACAGCGAACCCGGAGGGTCCAGTTGCATGTGGGGCTGCGTAAAGACTCCCCTGGGGAGTTCTCTTGTACCCAAAGCCTTCCTTTGCGGGCACTTTTGGATGGTCCAATGGGGCTTGCAACGCATTTCCTGGGGCCTGATTTTTCACTCGTCTCCGATGACGACTAAGGCTACGTTTAGGTTTGCTCATGAACAGCGAACCCGGAGGGTCCAGTTGCATGTGGGGCTGCGTAAAGGCTCCCCTGGGGAGTTCTCTTGTACCCAAAGCCTTCCTTTGGTGACACTTTTGGATGGTCCAAAGGGGCTTGCAACGCGTTTTCTAGGGCCCGGGATTTCAGTCTTCTCCCTTGACGGCTAGGGATATATTTAGGGTTGTTCGAAAAATCGAACCCCGACGGTCCAGTTGCATGTGGGGCTGCGTAAAGGCTCCCCTTGTGTGTTCACTTGTATCCAAAGCCTTCCTTTGGTGACACTTTTGGATGTGCGCAAAGGCCTCGGAACGCATTTCCTGGGGCCTGATTTTTCAGTCGTCTCCGATGACTGGTAGGGCTATGTTTAGGGATGCTTGGAAACAGCGAACTCGGAGGGTCCAGTTGCATATGGGGCTGCGTAAAGGCTCCCCTGGGAACTTCAGATGTACCCAAAGCATTCCTTTGGGGGCACTTTTGGATGGTCCAAAGGGGCTTGCAACGCATTTCCTGGGGCCTGATTTTTCAGTCGTCTCCTATGACGGCCAGGGATATGTTTAGGTTTGCTCAGGAACAGCGAACCCGGACGGTCCAGTTGCATGTGGGGCTGCGTAAAGGCTCCCCTGGGGAGTTCTCTTGTACCCAAAGCCTTCCTTTGGTGACAATTTTGGATGGGCGAAAAGGGCTCGCAACACATTTCCTGGGGCCTGATTTTTCAGTCGTCTCCTATGACGGCCAGGGCTACGTTTAGGTTTGCTCAGGAACAGCGAACCCGGAGGGTCCAGTTGCATATGGGGCTGCGTAAAGGCTCCCCTGGGAACTTCAGATGTACCCAAAGCCTTCCTTTGGGGGCACTTTTGGATGGTTCAAAGGGGCTCACAACGTATTTCCTGGGGCCTGATTTTTCAGTAGTCTCCGATGACGGCCAGGGCTTCGTTTCGGTTTGCTCAGGAACAGCGAACCCGGAGGGTCCAGTTGCATGTGGGGCTGCGTAAAGGCTCCCCTGGGGAGTTCACTTGTACCCAAAGCCTTCCTTTGGGGGCACTTTTGGATGGTCCAAAGGGGCTTGCAACGCGTTTTCTGGGGCCCGGGTTTTCAGTCTTCTCCCATGCCGGCTAGGGATATATTTAGGGTTGCTTGGAAAAATCGAACCCGAAGGGTCCAGTTGCATGTGGGGCTGCGTAAAGGCTCCCCTGGGGAGTTCTCTTGTACCCAAAGCCTTCCTTTGCGGGCACTTTTGGATGGGCGAAAAGGGCTCGCAACGCATTTCCTGGGGCCTGATTTTTCAGTCGTCATCGATGCCGGCTAGGGGTATGTTTAGGTTAGCTCAGGAACAGCGAACCCGGAGGGTCCAGTTGCATGTGGGGCTGCGTAAAGGCTCCCCTGGGGAGTTCTCTTGTACCCAAAGCCTTCCTTTGCGGGCACTTTTGGATGGTCCAAAGGGGCTTGCAACGCATTTCCTGGGGCCTGATTTTTCAGTCGTCTCCGATGACGGCTAAGGCTACGTTTAGGTTTGCTCATGAACAGCGAACCCGGAGGGTCCAGTTGCATGTGGGGCTGCGTAAAGGCTCCCCTGGGGAGTTCACTTGTACCCAAAGCCTTCCTTTGGTGACACTTTTGGATGGTCCAAAGGGGCTTGCAACGCGTTTTCTGGGGCCCGGGTTTTCAGTCTTCTCCCATGCCGGCTAGGGATATATTTAGGGTTGCTTGGAAAAATCGAACCCGAAGGGTCCAGTTGCATGTGGGGCTGCGTAAAGGCTCCCCTGGGGAGTTCTCTTGTACCCAAAGCCTTCCTTTGGGGGCACTTTTGGATGGGCGAAAAGGGCTCGCAACGCATTTCCTGGGGCCTGATTTTTCAGTCGTCTTCGATGCCGGCTAGGGGTATGTTTAGGTTAGCTCAGGAACAGCGAACCCGGAGGGTCCAGTTGCATGTGGGGCTGCGTAAAGGCTCCCCTGGGGAGTTCTCTTGTACCCAAAGCCTTCCTTTGCGGGCACTTTTGGATGGGCGAAAAGGGCTCGCAACGCATTTCCTGGGGCCTGATTTTTCAGTCGTCTTCGATGCCGGCTAGGGGTATGTTTAGGTTTGCTCATGAACAGCGAACCCGGAGGGTCCAGTTGCATGTGGGGCTGCGTAAAGGCTCCCCTGGGGAGTTCTCTTGTACCCAAAGCCTTCCTTTGCGGGCACTTTTGGATGGTCCAAAGGGGCTTGCAACGCATTTCCTGGGGCCTGATTTTTCAGTCGTCTCCGATGACGGCTAAGGCTACGTTTAGGTTTGCTCATGAACAGCGAACCCGGAGGGTCCAGTTGCATGTGGGGCTGCGTAAAGGCTCCCCTGGGGAGTTCTCTTGTACCCAAAGCCTTCCTTTGGTGACACTTTTGGATGGTCCAAAGGGGCTTGCAACGCGTTTTCTGGGGCCCGGGATTTCAGTCTTCTCCCTTGCCGGCTAGGGATACATTTAGGGTTGTTCGAAAAATCGAACCCCGACGGTCCAGTTGCATGTGGGGCTGCGTAAAGGCTCCCCTTGTGTGTTCACTTGTATCCAAAGCCTTCCTTTGGTGACACTTTTGGATGTGCGCAAAGACCTCGGAACGCATTTCCTGGGGCCTGATTTTTCACTCGTCTCCGATGACGGCTAGGGCTATGTTTAGGTTTGCTCAGGAACAGTGAACCCGGAGGGTCCAGTTGCATGTGGGGCTGCGTAAAGGCTCCCCTGGGGAGATCACTTGTACCCAAAGCCTTCCTTTGGTGACACTTTTGCATGGGAGAAAAGGGCTCGCAACGCATTTCCTGGGGCCTGATTTTTCAGTCGTCTCCTATGACGGCCAGGGCTATGTTTAGGTTTGCTCAGGAACAGCGAACGCGGAGGGTCCAGTTGCATGTGGGGCTGCGTAAAGGATCCCCTGGGGAGTTCTCTTGTACCCAAAGCCTTCCTTTGGTGACAATTTTGGATGGGCGAAAAGGGCTCGCAACACGTTTCCTGGGGCCTGATTTTTCAGTCGTCTCTTATGACGGCCAGGGCTACGTTTAGGTTTGCTCAGGAACAGCGAACCCGGAGGGTCCAGTTGCATATGGGGCTGCGTAAAGGCTCCCCTGGGAACTTCAGATGTACCCAAAGCCTTCCTTTGGGGGCACTTTTGGATGGTTCAAAGGGGATCACAACGTATTTCCTGGGGCCTGATTTTTCAGTAGTCTCCGATGACGGCCAGGGCTTCGTTTCGGTTTGCTCAGGAATAGCGAACCCGGAGGGTCCAGTTGCATGTGGGGCTGCGTAAAGGCTCCCCTGGGGAGATCACTTGTACCCAAAGCCTTCCTTTGGGGGCACTTTTGGATGGGCGAAAAGGGCTTGCAACGCATTTCCTGGGGCCTGATTTTTCAGTCGTCTTCGATGCCGGCTAGGGGTATGTTTAGGTTAGCTCAGGAACAGCGAACCCGGAGGGTCCAGTTGCATGTGGGGCTGCGTAAAGACTCCCCTGGGGAGTTCTCTTGTACCCAAAGCCTTCCGTTGCGGGCACTTTTGGATGGTCCAATGGGGCTTGCAACGCATTTCCTGGGGCCTGATTTTTCACTCGTCTCCGATGACGACTAAGGCTACGTTTAGGTTTGCTCATGAACAGCGAACCCGGAGGGTCCAGTTGCATGTGGGGCTGCGTAAAGGCTCCCCTGGGGAGTTCTCTTGTACCCAAAGCCTTCCTTTGGTGACACTTTTGGATGGTCCAAAGGGGCTTGCAACGCGTTTTCTAGGGCCCGGGATTTCAGTCTTCTCCCTTGACGGCTAGGGATATATTTAGGGTTGTTCGAAAAATCGAACCCCGACGGTCCAGTTGCATGTGGGGCTGCGTAAAGGCTCCCCTTGTGTGTTCACTTGTATCCAAAGCCTTCCTTTGGTGACACTTTTGGATGTGCGCAAAGGCCTCGGAACGCATTTCCTGGGGCCTGATTTTTCAGTCGTCTCCGATGACTGGTAGGGCTATGTTTAGGGATGCTTGGAAACAGCGAACTCGGAGGGTCCAGTTGCATATGGGGCTGCGTAAAGGCTCCCCTGGGAACTTCAGATGTACCCAAAGCATTCCTTTGGGGGCACTTTTGGATGGTCCAAAGGGGCTTGCAACGCATTTCCTGGGGCCTGATTTTTCAGTCGTCTCCTATGACGGCCAGGGATATGTTTAGGTTTGCTCAGGAACAGCGAACCCGGACGGTCCAGTTGCATGTGGGGCTGCGTAAAGGCTCCCCTGGGGAGTTCTCTTGTACCCAAAGCCTTCCTTTGGTGACAATTTTGGATGGGCGAAAAGGGCTCGCAACACATTTCCTGGGGCCTGATTTTTCAGTCGTCTCCTATGACGGCCAGGGCTACGTTTAGGTTTGCTCAGGAACAGCGAACCCGGAGGGTCCAGTTGCATATGGGGCTGCGTAAAGGCTCCCCTGGGAACTTCAGATGTACCCAAAGCCTTCCTTTGGGGGCACTTTTGGATGGTTCAAAGGGGCTCACAACGTATTTCCTGGGGCCTGATTTTTCAGTAGTCTCCGATGACGGCCAGGGCTTCGTTTCGGTTTGCTCAGGAACAGCGAACCCGGAGGGTCCAGTTGCATGTGGGGCTGCGTAAAGGCTCCCCTGGGGAGTTCACTTGTACCCAAAGCCTTCCTTTGGGGGCACTTTTGGATGGTCCAAAGGGGCTTGCAACGCGTTTTCTGGGGCCCGGGTTTTCAGTCTTCTCCCATGCCGGCTAGGGATATATTTAGGGTTGCTTGGAAAAATCGAACCCGAAGGGTCCAGTTGCATGTGGGGCTGCGTAAAGGCTCCCCTGGGGAGTTCTCTTGTACCCAAAGCCTTCCTTTGCGGGCACTTTTGGATGGGCGAAAAGGGCTCGCAACGCATTTCCTGGGGCCTGATTTTTCAGTCGTCATCGATGCCGGCTAGGGGTATGTTTAGGTTAGCTCAGGAACAGCGAACCCGGAGGGTCCAGTTGCATGTGGGGCTGCGTAAAGGCTCCCCTGGGGAGTTCTCTTGTACCCAAAGCCTTCCTTTGCGGGCACTTTTGGATGGTCCAAAGGGGCTTGCAACGCATTTCCTGGGGCCTGATTTTTCAGTCGTCTCCGATGACGGCTAAGGCTACGTTTAGGTTTGCTCATGAACAGCGAACCCGGAGGGTCCAGTTGCATGTGGGGCTGCGTAAAGGCTCCCCTGGGGAGTTCACTTGTACCCAAAGCCTTCCTTTGGTGACACTTTTGGATGGTCCAAAGGGGCTTGCAACGCGTTTTCTGGGGCCCGGGATTTCAGTCTTCTCCCTTGCCGGCTAGGGATATATTTAGGGTTGTTCGAAAAATCGAACCCGGACGGTCCAGTTGCATGTGGGGCTGCGTAAAGGCTCCCCTTGTGTGTTCACTTGTATCCAAAGCCTTCCTTTGGTGACACTTTTGGATGTGCGCAAAGGCCTCGGAACGCATTTCCTGGGGCCTGATTTTTCAGTCGTCTCCGATGACTGCTAGGGCTATGTTTAGGGATGCTTGGAAACAGCGAACTCGGAGGGTCCAGTTGCATATGGGGCTGCGTAAAGGCTCCCCTGGGAACTTCAGATGTACCCAAAGCATTCCTTTGGGGGCACTTTTGGATGGTCTAAAGGGGCTTGCAACGCATTTCCTGGGGCCTGATTTTTCAGTCGTCTCCGATGACGGCCAGGGCTACGTTTAGGTTTGCTCAGGAACAGCGAACCCGGAGGGTCCAGTTGCATGTGGGGCTGCGTAAAGGCTCCCCTGGGGAGTTCTCTTGTACCCAAAGCCTTCCTTTGGTGACACTTTTGGATGGTCCAAAGGGGCTTGCAACGCGTTTTCTGGGGCCCGGGTTTTCAGTCTTCTCCCATGCCGGCTAGGGTTATATTTAGGGTTGCTCGGAAAGAGCGAACCCGGAGGGTCCAGTTGCATGTGGGGCGGCATAAAGGCTCCCCTGGGGAGTTCTCTTGTACCCAAAGCCTTCCTTTGGTGACACTTTTGGATGGGCGAAAAGGCCTCGGAACGCATTTCCTGGGGCCTGATTTTTCACTCGTCTCCGATGACGGCTAGGGCTACGTTTAGGTTTGCTCAGGAACAGTGAACCCGGCTGGTCCAGTTGCATGTGGGGCTGCGTTAAGGCTCCCCTGGGGAGATCACTTGTACCCAAAGCCTTCCTTTGGGGGCACTTTTGGATGGTCCAAAGGGGCTTGCAACGCATTTCCTGGGGCCTGATTTTTCAGTCGTCTCCGATGACGTCTAGGGCTACGTTTAGGTTTGCTCATGAACAGCGAACGCGGAGGGTCCAGTTGCATGTGGGGCTGCGTAAAGGCTCCCCTGGGGAGTTCACTTGTACCCAAAGCCTTCCTTTGGTGACACTTTTGGATGGTCCAAAGGGGCTTGCAACGCGTTTTCTGGGGCCCAGGTTTTCAGTCTTCTCCCATGCCGGCTAGGGATATATTTAGGGTTGATCGGAAAAATCGAACCCGGAGGGTCCAGTTGCATGTGGGGCTGCGTAAAGGCTCCCCTGGGGAGATCACTTGTACCCAAAGCCTTCCTTTGGTGACACTTTTGCATGGGAGAAAAGGGCTCGCAACGCATTTCCTGGGGCCTGATTTTTCAGTCGTCTCCTATGACGGCCAGGGCTATGTTTAGGTTTGCTCATGAACAGCGAACGCGGAGGGTCCAGTTGCATGTGGGGCTGCGTAAAGGATCCCCTGGGGAGTTCTCTTGTACCCAAAGCCTTCCTTTGGTGACAATTTTGGATGGGCGAAAAGGGCTCGCAACACGTTTCCTGGGGCCTGATTTTTCAGTCGTCTCTTATGACGGCCAGGGCTACGTTTAGGTTTGCTCAGGAACAGCGAACCCGGAGGGTCCAGTTGCATATGGGGCTGCGTAAAGGCTCCCCTGGGAACTTCAGATGTACCCAAAGCCTTCCTTTGGGGGCACTTTTGGATGGTTCAAATGGGCTCACAACGTATTTCCTGGGGCCTGATTTTTCAGTAGTCTCCGATGACGGCCAGGGCTTCGTTTCGGTTTGCTCAGGAATAGCGAACCCGGAGGGTCCAGTTGCATGTGGGGCTGCGTAAAGGCTCCCCTGGGGAGATCACTTGTACCCAAAGCCTTCCTTTGGGGGCACTTTTGGATGGGCGAAAAGGGCTTGCAACGCATTTCCTGGGGCCTGATTTTTCAGTCGTCTTCGATGCCGGCTAGGGGTATGTTTAGGTTAGCTCAGGAACAGCGAACCCGGAGGGTCCAGTTGCATGTGGGGCTGCGTAAAGGCTCCCCTGGGGAGTTCTCTTGTACCCAAAGCCTTCCTTTGCGGGCACTTTTGGATGGTCCAATGGGGCTTGCAACGCATTTCCTGGGGCCTGATTTTTCACTCGTCTCCGATGACGACTAAGGCTACGTTTAGGTTTGCTCATGAACAGCGAACCCGGAGGGTCCAGTTGCATGTGGGGCTGCGTAAAGGCTCCCCTGGGGAGTTCTCTTGTACCCAAAGCCTTCCTTTGGTGACACTTTTGGATGGTCCAAAGGGGCTTGCAACGCGTTTTCTAGGGCCCGGGATTTCAGTCTTCTCCCTTGACGGCTAGGGATATATTTAGGGTTGTTCGAAAAATCGAACCCCGACGGTCCAGTTGCATGTGGGGCTGCGTAAAGGCTCCCCTTGTGTGTTCACTTGTATCCAAAGCCTTCCTTTGGTGACACTTTTGGATGTGCGCAAAGGCCTCGGAACGCATTTCCTGGGGCCTGATTTTTCAGTCGTCTCCGATGACTGCTAGGGCTATGTTTAGGGATGCTTGGAAACAGCGAACTCGGAGGGTCCAGTTGCATATGGGGCTGCGTAAAGGCTCCCCTGGGAACTTCAGATGTACCCAAAGCATTCCTTTGGGGGCACTTTTGGATGGTCCAAAGGGGCTTGCAACGCATTTCCTGGGGCCTGATTTTTCAGTCGTCTCCTATGACGGCCAGGGATATGTTTAGGTTTGCTCAGGAACAGCGAACCCGGACGGTCCAGTTGCATGTGGGGCTGCGTAAAGGCTCCCCTGGGGAGTTCTCTTGTACCCAAAGCCTTCCTTTGGTGACAATTTTGGATGGGCGAAAAGGGCTCGCAACACATTTCCTGGGGCCTGATTTTTCAGTCGTCTCCTATGACGGCCAGGGCTACGTTTAGGTTTGCTCAGGAACAGCGAACCCGGAGGGTCCAGTTGCATATGGGGCTGCGTAAAGGCTCCCCTGGGAACTTCAGATGTACCCAAAGCCTTCCTTTGGGGGCACTTTTGGATGGTTCAAAGGGGCTCACAACGTATTTCCTGGGGCCTGATTTTTCAGTAGTCTCCGATGAAGGCCAGGGCTTCGTTTCGGTTTGCTCAGGAACAGCGAACCCGGAGGGTCCAGTTGCATGTGGGGCTGCGTAAAGGCTCCCCTGGGGAGTTCACTTGTACCCAAAGCCTTCCTTTGGGGGCACTTTTGGATGGTCCAAAGGGGCTTGCAACGCGTTTTCTGGGGCCCGGGTTTTCAGTCTTCTCCCATGCCGGCTAGGGATATATTTAGGGTTGCTTGGAAAAATCGAACCCGAAGGGTCCAGTTGCATGTGGGGCTGCGTAAAGGCTCCCCTGGGGAGTTCTCTTGTACCCAAAGCCTTCCTTTGCGGGCACTTTTGGATGGGCGAAAAGGGCTCGCAACGCATTTCCTGGGGCCTGATTTTTCAGTCGTCATCGATGCCGGCTAGGGGTATGTTTAGGTTAGCTCAGGAACAGCGAACCCGGAGGGTCCAGTTGCATGTGGGGCTGCGTAAAGGCTCCCCTGGGGAGTTCTCTTGTACCCAAAGCCTTCCTTTGCGGGCACTTTTGGATGGTCCAAAGGGGCTTGCAACGCATTTCCTGGGGCCTGATTTTTCAGTCGTCTCCGATGACGGCTAAGGCTACGTTTAGGTTTGCTCATGAACAGCGAACCCGGAGGGTCCAGTTGCATGTGGGGCTGCGTAAAGGCTCCCCTGGGGAGTTCTCTTGTACCCAAAGCCTTCCTTTGGTGACACTTTTGGATGGTCCAAAGGGGCTTGCAACGCGTTTTCTGGGGCCCGGGATTTCAGTCTTCTCCCTTGCCGGCTAGGGATATATTTAGGGTTGTTCGAAAAATCGAACCCCGACGGTCCAGTTGCATGTGGGGCTGCGTAAAGGCTCCCCTTGTGTGTTCACTTGTATCCAAAGCCTTCCTTTGGTGACACTTTTGGATGTGCGCAAAGGCCTCGGAACGCATTTCCTGGGGCCTGATTTTTCAGTCGTCTCCGATGACTGCTAGGGCTATGTTTAGGGATGCTTGGAAACAGCGAACTCGGAGGGTCCAGTTGCATATGGGGCTGCGTAAAGGCTCCCCTGGGAACTTCAGATGTACCCAAAGCATTCCTTTGGGGGCACTTTTGGATGGTCTAAAGGGGCTTGCAACGCATTTCCTGGGGCCTGATTTTTCAGTCGTCTCCGATGACGGCCAGGGCTACGTTTAGGTTTGCTCAGGAACAGCGAACCCGGAGGGTCCAGTTGCATGTGGGGCTGCGTAAAGGCTCCCCTGGGGAGTTCTCTTGTACCCAAAGCCTTCCTTTGGTGACACTTTTGGATGGTCCAAAGGGGCTTGCAACGCGTTTTCTGGGGCCCGGGTTTTCAGTCTTCTCCCATGCCGGCTAGGGATATATTTAGGGTTGCTCGGAAAGAGCGAACCCGGAGGGTCCAGTTGCATGTGGGGCAGCATAAAGGCTCCCCTGGGGAGTTCTCTTGTACCCAAAGCCTTCCTTTGGTGACACTTTTGGATGGGCGAAAAGGCCTCGGAACGCATTTCCTGGGGCCTGATTTTTCACTCGTCTCCGATGACGGCTAGGGCTACGTTTAGGTTTGCTCAGGAACAGTGAACCCGGCTGGTCCAGTTGCATGTGGGGCTGCGTTAAGGCTCCCCTGGGGAGATCACTTGTACCCAAAGCCTTCCTTTGGGGGCACTTTTGGATGGTCCAAAGGGGCTTGCAACGCATTTCCTGGGGCCTGATTTTTCAGTCGTCTCCGATGACGTCTAGGGCTACGTTTAGGTTTGCTCATGAACAGCGAACGCGGAGGGTCCAGTTGCATGTGGGGCTGCGTAAAGGCTCCCCTGGGGAGTTCTCTTGTACCCAAAGCCTTCCTTTGGTGACACTTTTGGATGGTCCAAAGGGGCTTGCAACGCGTTTTCTGGGGCCCAGTTTTTCAGTCTTCTCCCATGCCGGCTAGGGATATATTTAGGGTTGATCGGAAAAATCGAACCCGGAGGGTCCAGTTGCATGTGGGGCTGCGTAAAGTCTCCCCTGGGGAGTTCTGTTGTACCCAAAGCCTTCCTTTGGGGGCACTTTTGGATGGGCGAAAAGGGCTCGCAACGCATTTCCTGGGGCCTGATTTTTCAGTCGTCTTCGATGCGGGCTAGGGCTATGTTTAGGGATGCTCGGAAACAGCGAACCCGGAGGGTCCAGTTGCATGTGGGGCTGCGTAAAGGCTCCCCTGGGGAGTTCACTTGTACCCAAAGCCTTCCTTTGGGGGCACTTTTGGATGGGCGAAAAGGGCTCGCAACGCATTTCCTGGGGCCTGATTTTTCACTCGTCTCCGATGACGGCTAGGGCTATGTTTAGGGATGCTGGGAAACAGCGAACGCAGAGTGTCCAGTTGCATGTGGGGCTGCGTAAAGGCTCCCCTGGGGAGTTCACTTGTACCCAAAGCCTTCCTTTGGGGGCACTTTTGGATGGGCGAAAAGGGCTCGTAATGCATTTCCTGGGGCCTGATTTTTCAGTCGTCTCCGATGACTGCTAGGGCTATGTTTAGGGATGCTCGGAAACAGCGAGCTCGGAGGGTCCAGTTGCATATGGGGCTGTGTAAAGGCTCCCCTGGGAACTTCAGATGTACCCAAAGCCTTCCTTTGGGGGCACTTTTGGAAGGTCCAAAACGGCTCGCAACGCATTTCCTGGGGCCTGATTTTTCATTCGTCTGCGATGACCACTAGGGCTACGTTTAGATTTGCTCAGGAACAGCGAACCCGGAGGGTCCAGTTGCATGTGGGGCTGCGTAAAGGCTCCCCTGGGGAGTTCACTTGTACCCAAAGCCTTCCTTTGGTGACACTTTTGGATGGTCCAAAGGGGCTTGCAACGCGTTTTCTGGGGCCCGGGTTTTCAGTCTTCTCCCATGCCTGGTAGGGATATATATAGGGTTAATCGGAAAAATCGAACCCGAAGGGTCCAGTTGCATGTGGGGCTGCGTAAAGGCTCCCCTGGGGAGTTCTCTTGTACCCAAAGCCTTCCATTGGGGGCACTTTTGGATGGGCGAAAAGGGCTCGCAACGCATTTCCTGGGACCTGATTTTTCACTCGTCTTCGATGCCGGCTAGGGCTATGTTTAGGTTTGCTCAGGAACAGCGAACCCGGAGGGTCCAGTTGCATGTGGGGCTGCGTAAAGGCTCTCCTGGGGAGATCACTTGTACCCAAAGCCTTCCTTTGGGGGCACTTTTGGATGGTCCAAAGGGGCTCGCAACACATTTCCTGGGGCCTGATTTTTCAGTCGTCTCCGATGACGGCTAGGGCTACGTTTAGGTTTGCTCATGAACAGCGAACCCGGAGGGTCCGGTTGCATGTGGGGCTGCGTAAAGGCTCCCCTGGGGAGTTCTCTTGTACCCAAAGCCTTCCTTTGGTGACACTTTTGGATGGTCCAAAGGGGCTTGCAACGCGTTTTCTGGGGCCCGGGTTTTCAGTCTTCTCCCATGCCGGCTAGGGATATATTTAGGGTTGATCGGAAAAATCGAACCCGGAGGGTCCAGTTGCATGTGGGGCTGCGTAAAGGCTCCCCTGGGGAGTTCACTTGTACCCAAAGCCTTCCTTTGGGGGTGCATTTGGATGGGTGAAAAGGGCTTGCAACGCCTTTTCTGGGGCCCGGGTTTTCAGTCTTCTCCCTTGCCGGCTAGGGATATATTTAGAGTTGTTCGAAAAATCGAACCCGGACGGTCCAGTTGCATGTGGGGCTGCGTAAAAGCTCCCCTGGGGAGTTCACTTGTATCCAAACCTTCCTTTGGTGACACTTTTGGATGTGCGCAAAGGCCTCGGAACGCATTTCCTGGGGCCTGATTTTTCAGTCGTCTCCGATGACTGCTAGGGCTATGTTTAGGGATGCTTGGAAACAGCGAACTCGGAGGGTCCAGTTGCATATGGGGCTGCGTAAAGGCTCCCCTGGGAACTTCAGATGTACCGAAAGCCTTCCTTTGGGGGCACTTTTGGATGGTCCAAAGGGGCTTGCAACGCATTTCCTGGGGCCTGATTTTTCAGTCGTCTCCGATGACGGCCAGGGCTACGTTTAGGTTTGCTCAGGAACAGCGAACCCGGAGGGTCCAGTTGCATGTGGGGCTGCGTAAAGGCTCCCCTGGGGAGTTCTCTTGTACCCAAAGCCTTCCTTTGGTGACACTTTTGGATGGTCCAAAGGGGCTTGCAACGCGTTTTCTGGGGCCCGGGTTTTCAGTCTTCTCCCATGCCGGCTAGGGTTATGTTTAGTGTTGCTCGGAAAGAGCGAACCCGGAGGATCCAGTTGCATGTGGGGCTGCATAAAGGCTCCCCTGGGGAGTTCACTTGTACCCAAAGCCTTCCTTTGGGGGCACATTTGGATGGGCGAAAAGGCCTCGGAATGCATTTCCTGGGGCCTGATTTTTCACTTGTCTCCGATGACGGCTAGGGCTACGTTTAGGTTTGCTCAGGAACAGTGAACCCGGAGGGTCCAGTTGCATGTGGGACTGCGTAAAGGCTCCCCTGGGGAGTTCTCTTGTACCCAAAGCCGTCCTTTGGTGACACTTTTGGATGGTCCAAAGGGGCTTGCAACGCGTTTTCTGGGGCCCGGATTTTCAGTCTTCTCCCATGCCGGCTAGGGATATATTTAGGGTTGCTCGGAAAAATCGAACCCGAAGGGTCCAGTTGCATGTGGGGCTGCGTAAAGGCTCCCCTGGGGAGTTCACTTGTACCCAAAGCCTTCCTTTGGGGGCACTTTTGGATGGTCCAAAGGGGCTTGCAACGCGTTTTCTGGGGCCCGGGTTTTCAGTCTTCTCCCATGCCGGCTAGGGATATATTTAGGGTTGCTTGGAAAAATCGAACACGGAGGGTCCAGTTGCATGTGGGACTGCGTAAAGGCTCCCATGGGGAGTTCACTTGTACCCAAAGCCTTCCTTTGGGGGCACTTTTGGATGGTCCAAAGCGGCTCGCAACGCATTTCCTGGGGCCTGATTTTTCAGTCGTCTCCGATGACGGCCAGATCTACGTTTAGGTTTGCTCAGGAACAGCGAACCCGGAGGGTCCAGTTGCATGTGGGGCTGCGTAAAGGCTCCCCTGGGGAGTTCTCTTGTACCCAAAGCCTTCCTTTGGTGACACTTTTGGATGGTCCAAAGTGGCTTGCAACGCGTTTTCTGGGACCCGGGTTTTCAGTCTTCTCCCATGCCGCCTAGGGATATATTTAGGGTTGCTCGGAAAAATCGAACCCGAAGGGTCCAATTGCATTTGGGGCTGCGTAAAGGCTCCCCTGGGGAGTTCTCTTATACCCAAAGTCATCATTTGGGGGCACATTTGGATGGGCGAAAAGGGCTCGGAACGCATTTCCTGGGGCCTGATTTTTCACACATCTTCGATGACGGCCAGGGCAACATTTCGGTTTGCTCAGGAACAGCGAACCCGGAGGGTCCAGTTGCATGTGGGGCTGCGTAAAGGCTCCCCTGGGGAGATCACTTGTACCCAAAGCCTTCCTTTGCGGGCACTTTTGGATGGTCCAAAGGGGCTTGCAACGCGTTTTCTGGGGCCCGGGTTTTCAGTCTTCTCCCATGCCGGCTAGGGATATATTTAGGGTTGATCGGAAAAATCGAACCCGGAGGGTCCAGTTGCATGTGGGGCTGCGTAAAGGCTCCCCTGGGGAGTTCTCTTATACCCAAAGTCTTCATTTGGGGGCAGATTTGGATGGGCGAAAAGGGCTCGGAACGCATTTCCTGGGGCCTGATTTTTCAGTCGTCTCCGATGACGGCCAGGGCTACGTTTAGGTTTGCTCAGGAACAGCGAACCCGGAGGGTCCAGCTGCATGTGGGGCTGCGTAAAGGCTCCCCTGGGGAGTTCTCTTGTACCCAAAGCCTTCCTTTGGTGACACTTTTGGATGGTCCAAAGGGGCTTGCAACGCGTTTTCTGGGGCCCGGGTTTTCAGTCTTCTCCCATGCCGCCAAGGGATTTATTTAGGGTTCCTCGGAAAAATCGAACCCGAAGGGTCCAATTGCATGTTGGGCTGCGTAAAGGCTCCCCTGTGGAGTTCTCTTGTACCCAAAGCCTTCCTTTGGGGTCACTTTTGGATGGGCGAAAAGGGCTCGTAACGCATTTCCTGTGGCCTGATTTTACAGTCGTCATCGATGCCGGCTTGGGCTATGTTTAGGGATGCTCGGAAACAGCGAACCCGGAGGGTCCAGTTGCATGTGGGGCTGCGTAAAGGCTCCCCTGGGGAGTTCACTTGTACCCAAAGCCTTCCTTTGGGGGCACTTTTGGATGTGCGAAAAGGGCTCGCAACGCATTTCCTGGGGCCTGATTTTTCAGTCGTCTTCCATGCCGGCTAGAGCTGTGTTTAGGAATGCTGGGATACAGCGAACGCAGAGGGTCCAGTTGCATGTGGGGCTGCGTAAAGGCTCCCCTGGGGAGTTCACTTGTACCCAAAGCCTTCCTTTGCGGGCACTTTTGGATGGGCGAAAAGGGCTCGTAACGCATTTCCTGGGTCCTGATTTTTCAGTCGTCTCCGATGACTGCTAGGGATATGTTTAGGGATACTCGGAAACAGCGAGCTCGGAGGGTCCAGTTGCATATGGGGTTGTGTTAAGGCTCCCCTGGGAACTTCAAATGTACCCAAAGCCTTCCTTTGGGGGCACTTTTGGAAGGTCCAAAACGGCTCGCAACGCATTTCCTGGGGCCTGATTTTTCAGTCGTCTCCGATGACGGCCAGGGCTACGTTTAGGTTTGCTCAGGAACAGCGAACCCGGAGGGTCCAGTTGCATGTGGGGCTGCGTAAAGGCTCCCCTGGGGAGTTCTCTTGTACCCAAAGCCTTCCTTTGGGGGCACTTTTGGATGGTCCAAAGGGGCTTGCAACGCATTTCCTGGGGCCTGATTTTTCAGTCGTCTTCGATGCCGTCTTGGGCTATGTTTAGGGATGCTCGGAAACAGCGAACCCGGAGGGTCCAGTTGCATGTGGGGCTGCGTAAAGGCTCCCCTGGGGAGTTCTCTTGTACCCAAAGTCTTCATTTGGGGGCACATTTGGATGGGCGAAAAGGGCTCGCAACGCATTTCCTGGGGCCTGATTTTTCAAACATCTTCGATGACGGCCAGGACTACATTTCGGTTTGCTCAGGAACAGCGAACCCGGAGGGTCCAGTTGCATGTGGGGCTGCGTAAAGGCTCCCCTGGGGAGTTCACTTGTACCCAAAGCCTTCCTTTGCGGGCACTTTTGGATGGTCCAAAGCGGCTCGCAACGAATTTCCTGGGGCCTGATTTTTCAGTCGTCTGCAATGACGGCCAGGGCTACGTTTAGGTTTGCTCAGGAACAGCGAACCCGGAGGGTCCAGTTGCATGTGGGGCTGCGTAAAGGCTCCCCTGGGGAGTTCTCTTGTACCCAAAGCCTTCCTTTGGTGACACTTTTGGATGGTCCAAAGGGGCTTGCAACGCGTTTTCTGGGGCCCGGGTTTTCAGTGTTCTCCCATGCCGCCTAGGGATATATTTAGGGTTGCTCGGAAAAATCGAACCCGAAGGGTCCAGTTGCATGTGCGGCTGCATAAAGGCTCCCCTGGGGAGTTCTCTTGTACCCAAAGCCTTCCTTTGGGGGCACTTTTGGATGGGCGAAAAGGGCTCGCAACGCATTTCCTGGGACCTGATTTTTCAGTCGTCTTCGATGCCGGCTGGAGCTGTGTTTAGGGATGCTGGGATACAGCGAACGCGGAGGGTCCAGTTGCATGTGGGGCTGCGTAAAGGCTCCCCTGGGGAGTTCACTTGTACCCAAAGCCTTCCTTTGGGGGCACTTTTGGATGGGCGAAAAGGGCTCCCAACGCATTTCCTGGGGCCTGATTTTTCAGTCGTCTCCGATGACGGCTAGGGCTACGTTTAGGTTTGCTCATGAACAGCGAACCCGGAGGGTCCAGTTGCATGTGGGGCTGCGTAAAGGCTCCCCTGGGGAGTTCTCTTGTACCCAAAGTCTTCATTTGCGGGCACATTTGGATGGGCGAAAAGGGCTCGCAACGCATTTCCTTGGGCCTGATTTTTCAGTCGTCTTCGATGCCGGCTAGAGCTGTGTTTAGGGATGCTGGGATACAGCGAACGCGGAGGGTCCAGTTGCATGTTGGGCTGCGTAAAGGCTCCCCTGGGGAGATCACTTGTACTCAAAGCCTTCCTTTGCGGGCACTTTTGGATGTGCGAAAAGGGCTCCTAACGCATTTCCTGGGGCCTGATTTTTCAGTCGTCTCCGATGACGGCTAGGGCTATGTTTAGGGATGCTCGGAAACAGCGAACGCGGAGGGTCCAGTTGCATGTGGGACTGCGTAAAGGCTCCCCTGGGGAGTTCACTTGTACCCAAAGCCTTCCTTTGGGAGAACTTTCGGTTGGTCCAAAGCGGCTCGCAACGCATTTCCTGGGGCCTGATCTTTCAGTTGTCTCCGATGACGGCCAGGGCTACGTTTAGGTTTGCTCAGGAACAGCGAACCCGGAGGGTCCAGTTGCATGTGGGGCTGCGTAAAGGCTCCCCTGGGGAGTTCTCTTGTACCCAAAGCCTTCCTTTGGTGACACTTTTGGATGGTCCAAAGGGGCTTGCAACGCGTTTTCTAGGGCCCGGGTTTTCAGTGTTCTCCCATGTCGCCTAGGGATATATTTAGGGTTGCTCGGAAAAATCGAACCCGAAGGGTCCAGTTGCATGTGCGGCTGCATAAAGGCTCCCCTGGGGAGTTCACTTGTACCCAAAGCCTTCCTTTGGGGGCACTTTTGGATTGGCGAAAAGGGCTCTTAATGCATTTCCTGGGGCCTGATTTTTCAGTCGTCATCGATGCTGGCTAGGGCTATGTTTAGGGATGCTCGGAAACAGCGAACCCGGAGGGTCCAGTTGCATGTGGGGCTGCGTAAAGGCTCCCCTGGGGAGTTCACTTGTACCCAAAGCCTTCCTTTGCGGGCACTTTTGGATGGGCGAAAAGGGCTCGCAACGCATTTCCTGGGGCCTGATTTTTCAGTCGTCTCTGATGACTGCTAGGGATATGTTTAGGGATGCTCGGAAACAGCGAACGCGGAGGGTCCACTTGCATGTGGGACTGCGTAAAGGCTCCCCTGGGGAGTTCACTTGTACCCAAAGCCTTCCTTTGGGGGCACATTTGGATGGTCCAAAGCGGCTCGCAACGCATTTCCTGGGGCCTGATTTTTCAGTCGTCTCCGATGACGGCCAGGGCTACGTTTAGGTTTGCTCAGGAACAGCGAACCCGGAGGGTCCAGTTGCATGTGGGGCTGCGTAAAGGCTCCCCTGGGGAGTTCTCTTGTACCCAAAGCCTTCCTTTGGTGACACTTTTGGATGGTCCAAAGTGGCTTGCAACGCGTTTTCTGGGGCCCGGGTTTTCAGTCTTCTCCCATGCCGCCTAGGGATATATTTAGGGTTGCTCGGAAAAATCGAACCCGAAGGGTCCAATTGCATGTGGGGCTGCGTAAAGGCTCCCCTGGGGAGTTCTCTTGTATCCAAAGCCTTCCTTTGGTGACACTTTTGGATGGACGAAAAGGGCTCGTAACGCATTTCCTGTGGCCTGATTTTACAGTCGTCATCGATGCTGGCTAGGGCTATGTTTAGGGATCCTCGGAAACAGCGAACCCGTAGGGTCCAGTTGCATGTAGGGCTGCGTAAAGGCTCCCCTGGGGAGTTCACTTGTACCCAAAGCCTTCCTTTGGGGGCACTTTTGGATGGGCGAAAAGGGCTCGCAACGCATTTCCTGGGGCCTGATTTTTCAGTCGTCTTCGATGCCGGCTAGGGCTATGTTTAGGGATGCTGGGATACAGCGAACGCGGAGGGTCCAGTTGCATGTGGGGCTGCGTAAAGGCTCCCCTGGGGAGTTCTCTTGTACCCAAAGCCTTCCTTTGGTGACACTTTTGGATTGTCCAAAGTGGCTTGCAACGCGTTTTCTGGGGCTCGGGTTTTCAGTCTTCTCCCATGCCGGCTAGGGATATATTTAGGGTTGCTCGGAAAAATCGAACCCGAAGGGTCCAATTGCATGTGGGGCTGCGTAAAGGCTCCCCTGGGGAGTTCTCTTGTACCCAAAGCCTTCCTTTGCGGGCACTTTTGGATGGGCGAAAAGGGCTCGTAACGCATTTCCTGGGGCTTGATTTTACTGTCGTCATCGATGCCGGCTAGGGCTATGTTTAGGGATGCTCAGAAACAGCGAACCCGGAGGGTCCAGTTGCATGTGGGGCTGCGTAAAGGCTCCCCTGGGGAGTTCACTTGTACCCAAAGCCTTCATTTCGGGGCACTTTTGGATGGGCAAAAAGGGCTCGCAACGCATTTCCTGGGGCCTGGTTTTTCAGTCGTCTTCGATGCCGGCTAGAGCTGTGTTTAGGGATGCTGGGATACAGCGAACGCGGAGGGTCCAGTTGCATGTGGGGCTGCGTAAAGGCTCCCCTGGGGAGATCACTTGTACCCAAAGCCTTCCTTTGCGGGCACTTTTGGATGGGCGAAAAGGGCTCGTAACACATTTCCTGGGGCCTGATTTTTCAGTCGTCTCCGATGACTGCTAGGGATATGTATAGGGATGCTCGGAAACAGCGAACGCGGAGGGTCCAGTTGCATATGGGGCTGTGTAAAGGCTCCCCTGGGAACTTCAGATGTACCCAAAGCCTTCCTTTGGGGGCACTTTTGGATGGTCCAAAGGGGCTCGCAACGCATTTCCTGGGGCCTGATTTTTCATTCGTCTGCGATGACGGCTAGGGCTACGTTTAGATTTGCTCAGGAAGAGCGAACCCGGAGGGTCCAGTTGCATGTGGGGCTGCGTAAAGGCTCCCCTGGGGAGTTCTCTTGTACCCAAAGCCTTCCTTTGGTGACACTTTTGGATGGTCCAAAGTGGCTTGCAACGCGTTTTCTGGGGCCCGGGTTTTCAGTCTTCTCCCATGACGCCTAGGGATATATTTAGGGTTGCTTGGAAAAATCGAACCCGAAGGGTCCAGTTGCATGTGGGGCTGCGTAAAGTCTCCCCTGGGGAGTTCTGTTGTACCCAAAGCCTTCCTTTGGGGGCACTTTTGGATGGGCGAAAAGGGCTTGCAACGCATTTCCTGGGGCCTGATTTTTCAGTCGTCTTCGATGCCGGCTAGGGCTATGTTTAGGAATGTTGGGAAACAGCGAACCCGGAGGGTCCAGTTGCATGTGGGGCTGCGTAAAGGCTCCCCTGGGGAGTTCACTTGTACCCAAAGCCTTCCTTTGGGGGCACTTTTGGATGGGCGAAAAGGGCTCGCAACGCATTTCCTGGGGCCTGATTTTTCACTCGTCTCCGATGACGGCTAGGGCTACGTTTAGGTTTGCTCAGGAACAATGAACCCGGAGGGTCCAGTTGCATGTGGGGCTGCGTAAAGGTTCCCCTGGGGAGATCACTTATACCTAAAGCCTTCCTTTGGGGGCACTTTTGGATGGTCCAAAGGGGCTTGCAACGCATTTCCTGGGGCCTGATTTTTCAGTCGTCTCCGATGACGGCCAGGGCTACGTTTAGGTTTGCTCAGGAACAGCGAACCCGGAGGGTCCAGTTGCATGTGGGGCTGCGTAAAGGCTCCCCTGGGGAGTTCACTTGTACCCAAAGCCTTCCTTTGGGGGCACATTTGGATGGGCGAAAAGGGCTTACAACGCATTTCCTGGGGCCTGATTTTTCAGTCGTCTTCGATGCCGTCTAGGGCTATGTTTAGGGATGCTCGGAAACAGCGAACCCGGAGGGTCCAGTTGCATGTGGGGCTGCGTAAAGGCTCCCCTGGGGAGTTCTCTTGTACCCAAAGCCTTCCTTGGGGGCACATTTGGATGGGCGAAAAGGGCTCGGAACGCATTTCCTGGGACCTGATTTTTCACACATCTTCGATGACGGCCAGGGCTACATTTCGGTTTGCTCAGGAACAGCGAACGCGGAGGGTCCAGTTGCATGTGGGGCTGCGTAAAGGCTCCCCTGGGGAGATCACTTGTACCCAAAGCCTTCCTTTGGGGGCACTTTTGGATGGGCGAAAAGAGCTTACAACGCATTTCCTGGGGCCTGATTTTTCAGTCATCTTCGATGCCGTCTAGGGCTATGTTTAGGGATGCTCGGAAACAGCGAACCCGGAGGGTCCAGTTGCATGTGCGGCTGCGTAAAGGCTCCCCTGGGGAGTTCTCTTGTACCCAAAGCCTTCCTTTGGGGGCACTTTTGGATGGGCGAAAAGGGCTCGTAACGCATTTCCTGGGGCCTGATTTTTTAGTCGTCTCTGATGACTGCTAGGGCTATGTTTATGGATGCTCAGAAACAGCGAACGCGGAGGGTCCAGTTGCATGTGGGGCTGCGTAAAGGCTCCCCTGGGGAGTTCACTTGTACCCAAAGCCTCCCTTTGGGGGCACTTTTGGATGGTCCAAAGCGGCTTGCAACGCATTTCCTGTTGCCTGATTTTTCAGTCGTCTCCTATGACGGCCAGGGATACGTTTAGGTTTGCTCAGGAACAGCGAACCCGGAGGGTCCAGTTGCATGTGGGGCTGCGTAAAAACTCCCCTGGGGAGTTCTCTTGTACCCAAAGCCTTTCTTTGGTGACACTTTTGGATGGTCCAAAGGGGCTTGCAACGCGTTTTCTGGGGCCCGGGTTTTCAGTCTTCTCCCATGACGGCGAGGGATATATTTAGGGTTGCTTGGAAAAACGGAACCCGGAGGGTCCAGTTGCATGTGGGGCTGCGTAAAGGCTCCCCTGGGGAGTTCTCTTGTACCCAAAGCCTTCCTTTGCGGGCACTTTTGGATGGTCCAAAGGGGCTTGCAACGCATTTCCTGGGGCCTGATTTTTCAGTCGTCTCCGATGACGGCCAGGGCTACGTTTAGGTTTGCTCATGAACAGCGAACCCGGAGGGTCCAGTTGCATGTGGGGCTGCGTAAAGGCTCCCCTGGGGAGTTCTCTTGTACCCAAAGCCTTCCTTTGGTGACACTTTTGGATGGTCCAAAGGGGCTTGCAACGCGTTTTCTGGGGCCCGGGTTTTCAGTCTTCTCACATGACGCCTAGGGATATATTTAGGGTTGATCGGAAAAATCGAACCCGGAGGGTCCAGTTGCATGTGGGGCTGCGTAAAGGCTCCCCTGGGGAGTTCTCTTGTACCCAAAGCCTTCCTTTGGGGGCACTTTTGGATGGTCCAAAGGGGCTTGCAACGCATTTCCTGGGGCCTGATTTTTCAGTCGTCTTCGATGCCGGCTAGTGGTATTTTTAGGGATGCTGGGAAACAGCGAACCCGGAGGTTCCAGTTGCATGTGGGGCTGCGTAAAGGCTCCCCTGGGGAGTTCACTTGTACCCAAAGCCTTCCTTTGCGGGCACTTTTGGATGGTCGAAAAGGGCTCGTAACGCATTTCCTGGGGCCTGATTTTTCAGTCGTCTCTGATGACTGCTAGGGCTATGTTTATGGATGCTCGGAAACAGCGAACGCGGAGGGTCCAGTTGCATGTGGGACTGCGTAAAGGCTCCCCTGGGGAGTTCACTTGTACCCAAAGCCTTCCTTTGGGGGCACTTTTGGATGGTCCAAAGCGGCTCGCAATGCATTTCCTGGGGCCTGATTTTTCAGTCGTCTCCGATGACGGCCAGGGCTACGTTTAGGTTTGCTCAGGAACAGCGAACCCGGAGGGTCCAGTTGCATGTGGGGCTGCGTAAAGGCTCCCCTGGGGAGTTCTCTTGTACCCAAAGACTTCCTTTGGTGACACTTTTGGATGGTCCAAAGTGGCTTGCAACACGTTTTCTGGGGCCCGGGTTTTCAGTCTTCTCCCATGCCGCCTAGGGATATATTTAGGGTTGCTCGGAAAAATCGAACCCGAAGGGTCCAATTGCATTTGGGGCTGCGTAAAGGCTCCCCTAGGGAGTTCTCTTGTACCCAAAGCCTTCCTTTGCGGTCACTTTTGGATGGGCGAAAAGGGCTCGCAACGCATTTCCTGGGGCCTGATTTTTCAGTCGTCTTCGATGCCGGCTAGGGCTATGTTTAGGATGCAGTGATACAGCGAACGCGGAGGGTCCAGTTGCATGTGGGGCTGCGTAAAGGCTCCCCTGGGGAGTTCACTTGTACCGAAAGCCTTCCTTTGGGGGCACTTTGGGATGGGCGAAAAGGGCTCGCAACGCATTTCCTGGGGCCTGATTTTTCAGTCGTCTTCGATGCCGTCTAGGGCTATGTTTAGGGATGCTCGGAAACAGCGAACCCGGAGGGTCCAGTTGCATGTGGGGCTGCGTAAAGGCTCCCCTGGGGAGTTCTCTTGTACCCACAGCCTTCCTTGGGGGCACATTTGGATGGGCGAAAAGGGCTCGGAACGCATTTCCTGGGGCCTGATTTTTCACACATCTTCGATGACGGCCAGGGCTACATTTCGGTTTGCTCAGGAACAGCGAACGCGGAGGGTCCAGTTGCATGTGGGGCTGCATAAAGGCTCCCCTGGGGAGATCACTTGTACCCAAAGCCTTCCTTTGGGGGCACTTTTAGATGGGCGAAAAGGGCTTGCAACGCATTTCCTGGGGCCTGATTTTTCAGTCGTCTTCGATGCCGGCTAGTGGTATGTTTAGGGATGCTGGGAAACAGCGAACCCGGAGGTTCCAGTGTCATGTGGGGCTGCGTAAAGGCTCCCCTGGGGAGTTCTCTTGTACCCAAAGCCTTCCTTTGGGGGCACTTTTGGATGGGCGAAAAGGGCTCGCAACGCATTTCCTGGGGCCTGATTTTTCAGTCGTCTTCGATGCCGGCTAGTGGTATTTTTAGGGATGCTGGGAAACAGCAAACCCGGAGGTTCCAGTTGCATGTGGGGCTGCGTAAAGGCTCCCCTGGGGAGTTCACTTGTACCCAAAGCCTTCCTTTGGGGGCACTTTTGGATGGTCCAAAACGGCTCGCAACGCATTTCCTGGGGCCTGATTTTTCACTCGTCTCCGATGACGGCCAGGGCTACGTTTAGGTTTGCTCAGGAACAGCGAACCCGGAGGGTCCAGTTGCATGTGGGGCTGCGTAAAGGCTCCCCTGGGGAGTTCACTTGTACCCAAAGCCTTCCTTTGCGGGCACTTTTGGATGGGCGAAAAGGGCTCGTAACGCATTTCCTGGGGCCTGATTTTTCAGTCGTCTTCGATGCCGTCTAGGGATGCTCGGAAACAGCGAACCCTGAGGTTCCAGTTGCATGTGGGGCTGCGTAAAGGCTCCCCTGGGGAGTTCACTTGTACCCAAAGCCTTCCTTTGGTGACACTTTTGGATGGGAGAAAAGGGCTCGCAACGCATTTCCTGGGGCCTGATTTTTCAGTCGTCTCTGATGACTGCTAGGGCTATGTTTATGGATGCTCGGAAACAGCGAACGCGGAGGGTCCAGTTGCATGTGGGACTGCGTAAAGGCTCCCCTGGGGAGTTCACTTGTACCCAAAGCCTTCCTTTGGGGGCACTTTTGGATGGTCCAAAGCGGCTCGCAACGCATTTCCTGGGGCCTGATTTTTCAGTCGTCTCCGATGACGGCCAGGGCTACGTTTAGGTTTGCTCAGGAACAGCGAACCCGGAGGGTCCAGTTGCATGTGGGGCTGCGTAAAGGCTCCCCTGGGAACTTCAGATGTACCCAAAGCCTTCCTTTGGGGGCACTTTTGGATGGTCCAAAACGGCTCGCAACGCATTTCCTGGGGCCTGATTTTACAGTCGTCTCCGATGACGGCCAGGGCTACGTTTAGGTTTGCTCAGGAACAGCGAACCCGGAGGGTCCAGTTGCATGTGGGGCTGCGTAAAGGCTCCCCTGGGGAGTTCTCTTGTACCCAAAGCCTTCCTTTGCGGGCACTTTTGGATGGTCCAAAGGGGCTCGCAATGCATTTCCTGGGGCCTGATTTTTCATTCGTCTGCGATGACGGCTAGGGCTACGTTTAGATTTGCTCAGGAACAGCGAACCCGGAGGGTCCAGTTGCATGTGGGGCTGCGTAAAGGCTCCCCTGGGGAGATCACTTGTACCTAAAGTCTTCCTTTGGGGGCACTTTTGGATGGTCCAAAGGGGCTTGCAACGCATTTGCTGGGGCCTGATTTTTCAGTCGTCTCCTATGACGGCCAGGGATACGTTTAGGTTTGCTCAGGAACAGCGAACCCGGAGGGTCCAGTTGCATGTGGGGCTGCGTAAAGGCTCCCCTGGGGAGTTCTCTTGTACCCAAAGTCTTCCTTTGGTGACACTTTTGGATGGTCCAAAGGGGCTTGCAACGCGTTTTCTGGGGCCCGGGTTTTCAGTCTTCTCCTATGACGGCCAGGGCTATGTTTAGGTTTGCTCAGGAACAGCGAACCCGGAGGGTCCAGTTGCATGTGGGGCTGCGTAAAGGCTCCCCTGGGGAGTTCACTTGTACCCAAAGCCTTCCTTTGCGGGCACTTTTGGATGGGCGAAAAGGGCTCGTAACGCATTTCCTGGGGCCTGATTTTTCAGTCGTCTTCGATGCCGTCTAGGGATGCTCGGAAACAGCGAACCCTGAGGTTCCAGTTGCATGTGGGGCTGCGTAAAGGCTCCCCTGGGGAGTTCACTTGTACCCAAAGCCTTCCTTTGGTGACACTTTTGGATGGGAGAAAAGGGCTCGCAACGCATTTCCTGGGGCCTGATTTTTCAGTCGTCTCTGATGACTGCTAGGGCTATGTTTATGGATGCTCGGAAACAGCGAACGCGGAGGGTCCAGTTGCATGTGGGACTGCGTAAAGGCTCCCCTGGGGAGTTCACTTGTACCCAAAGCCTTCCTTTGGGGGCACTTTTGGATGGTCCAAAGCGGCTCGCAACGCATTTCCTGGGGCCTGATTTTTCAGTCGTCTCCGATGACGGCCAGGGCTACGTTTAGGTTTGCTCAGGAACAGCGAACCCGGAGGGTCCAGTTGCATGTGGGGCTGCGTAAAGGCTCCCCTGGGAACTTCAGATGTACCCAAAGCCTTCCTTTGGGGGCACTTTTGGATGGTCCAAAACGGCTCGCAACGCATTTCCTGGGGCCTGATTTTACAGTCGTCTCCGATGACGGCCAGGGCTACGTTTAGGTTTGCTCAGGAACAGCGAACCCGGAGGGTCCAGTTGCATGTGGGGCTGCGTAAAGGCTCCCCTGGGGAGTTCACTTGTACCCAAAGCCTTCCTTTGCGGGCACTTTTGGATGGTCCAAAGGGGCTCGCAAAGCATTTCCTGGGGCCTGATTTTTCATTCGTCTACGATGACGGCTAGGGCTACGTTTAGATTTGCTCAGGAACAGCGAACCCGGAGGGTCCAGTTGCATGTGGGGCTGCGTAAAGGCACCCCTGGGGAGATCACATGTACCTAAAGTCTTCCTTTGGGGGCACTTTTGGATGGTCCAAAGGGGCTTGCAACGCATTTGCTGGGGCCTGATTTTTCAGTCGTCTCCTATGACGGCCAGGGATACGTTTAGGTTTGCTCAGGAACAGCGAACCCGGAGGGTCCAGTTGCATGTGGGGCTGCGTAAAGGCTCCCCTGGGGAGTTCTCTTGTACCCAAAGTCTTCCTTTGGTGACACTTTTGGATGGTCCAAAGGGGCTTGCAACGCGTTTTCTGGGGCCCGGGTTTTCAGTCTTCTCCTATGACGGCCAGGGCTATGTTTAGGTTTGCTCAGGAACAGCGAACCCGGAGGGTCCAGTTGCATGTGGGGCTGCGTAAAGGCTCCCCTGGGGAGTTCACTTGTACCCAAAGCCTTCCTTTGGGGGCACTTTTGGATGGGCGAAAAGGGCTTACAACGCATTTCCTGGGGCCTGATTTTTCAGTCGTCTTCGATGCCGTCTAAGGATGCTCGGAAACAGCGAACCCTGAGGTTCCAGTTGCATGTGGGGCTGCGTAAAGGCTCCCCTGGGGAGTTCTCTTGTACCCAAAGTCTTCCTTTGGGGGCACATTTGGATGGGCGAAAAGGCCTGGGAACGCATTTCCTGGGGCCTGATTTTTCAGTCGTCTCCTATGACGGCCAGGGCTATGTTTTGGTTTGCTCAGGAACAGCGAACCTAGAGGGTCCAGTTGCATATGGGGCTGCGTAAAGGCTCCCCTGGGGAGTTCTCTTGTACCCAAAGCCTTCCTTTGGTGATACTTTTGGATTGTCCAAAGGGGCTTGCAACGCGTTTTCTGGGGCCCGGGTTTTCAGTCTTCTCCCATGCTGGCTAGTGATATATTTAGGGTTGCTCGGAAAAATCGAACCCGGAGGGTCCAGTTGCATGTGGGGCTGCGTAAAGGCTCCCCTGGGAACTTCAGATGTACCCAAAGCCTTCCTTTGGTGACACTTTTGGATGGTCCAAAGGGGCTCGCAACGCATTTCCTGGGGCCTGATTTTTCATTCGTCTGCGATGACGGCTAGGGTTACGTTTAGATTTGCTCAGGAAGAGCGAAACCGGAGGGTCCAGTTGCATGTGGGGCTGCGTAAAGGCTCCCCTGGGGAGTTCTCTTGTACCCAAAGCCTTCCTTTGGTGACACTTTTGGATGGGAGAAAAGCGCTCGCAACGCATTTCCTGGGGCCTGATTTTTCAGTCGTCTCCTATGACGGCCAGGGCTATATTTAGGTTTGCTCAGGAACAGCGAACCCGGAGGGTCCAGTTGCATGTGGGGCTGCGTAAAGGCTCCCCGGGGGAGTTCTCTTGTACCCAAAGCCTTCCTTTGGGGGCACTTTTGGATGGTCCAAAGGGGCTCGCAACACATTTCCTGGGGCCTGATTTTTCACTCGTCTACGATGACGGCTAGGGTTATGTTTAGGGATGCTCAGAAACAGCGAAACCGGAGGGTCCAGTTGCATGTGGGGCTGCGTAAAGGCTCCCCTGGGGAGTTCACTTGTACCCAAAGCCTTCCTTTGGTGAAACATATGGATGGTCCAAAGGGGCTTGCAACGCATTTTCTGGGGCCCGGGTTTTCAGTCTTCTCCCATGCCGGCTAGGGATATATTTAGGGTTGCTTGGAAAAATTGAACCCGAAGGGTCCAGTTGCATGTGGGGCTGCGTAAAGGCTCCCCTGGGGAGTTCTCTTGTACCCAAAGCCTTCCTTTGGGGTCACTTTTGTATGGTCCAAAGGGGCTTGAAACACGTTTTCTGGGGCCTGATTTTTCAGACTTCTCCCATGCCGGCTAGGGATATATTTAGGGTTGATCGGAAAAATCGAACCCGGAGGGTCCAGTTGCATGTGGGGCTGCGTAAAGGCTCCCCTGGGGAGTTCTCTTGTACCCAAAGCCTTCCTTTGCGGGCACTTTTGGATGGTCCAAAGGGGCTCGCAACGCATTTCCTGGGGACTAATTTTTCAGTCGTCTGCGATGACGGCTAGGGCTACGTTTAGATTTGCTCAGGAACAGCGAACCCGGAGGGTCCAGTTGCATGTGGGGCTGCGTAAAGGCTCCCCTGGGGAGATCACTTGTACCCAAAGCCTTCCTTTGGGGGCACTTTGGGATGGGCGAAAAGGGCTCGTGACGCATTTCCTGGGGCCTGATTTTACAGTCTTCTCCCATGCCGGCTAGGTATATGTTTAGTCTTGCTCGGAAACAGCGAACCCGGAGGGTCCAGTTGCATGTGGGGCTGCATAAAGGCTCCCCTGGGGAGATCACTTGTACCCAAAGCCTTCCTTTGCGGGCACTTTTGGATGGGCGAAAAGGGCTCGTAACGCATTTCCTGGGGCCTGATTTTTCAGTCGTCTCCGATGACTGCTAGGGCTATGTTTAAGGATGCTCGGAAACAGCGAACTCGGAGGGTCCAGTTGCATATGGGGCTGCGTAAAGGCTCCCCTGGGAACTTCAGATGTACCCAAAGCCTTCCTTTGGGGGCACTTTTGGATGGTCCAAAGGGGCTCGCAACGCATTTCCTGGGGCCTGATTTTTCAGTAGTCTCCGATGACGGCCAGGGCTTTGTTTAGGTTTGCTGAGGAACAGCGAACCCGGAGGGTCCAGTTGCATGTGGGGCTGCGTAAAGGCTCCCCTGGGGAGTTCTCTTGTACCCAAAGCCTTCCTTTGGTGAAACTTTTGGATGATCCAAAGGGGCTTGCAACGCGTTTTCTGGGGCCCGGGTTTTCAGTCTTCTCCCATGCCGGCTAGGGATATATTTAGGGTTGATCGGAAAAATCGAACCCGGAGGTTCCAGTTGCATGTGGGGCTGCGTAAAGGCTCCCCTGGGGAGTTCACTTGTACCCAAAGCCTTCCTTTGGTGACACTTTTGGATGGTCCAAAGGGGCTTGCAACGCGTTTTCTGGGGCCCGGATTTTCAGTCTTCTCCCATGCTGGCTAGTGATATATTTAGGGTTGCTCGGAAAAATCGAACCCGGAGGGTCCAGTTGCATGTGGGGCTGCGTAAAGGCTCCCCTGGGAACTTCAGATGTACCCAAAGCCTTCCTTTGGGGGCACTTTTGGATGGTCCAAAGGGGCTCGCAACACATTTCCTGGGGCCTGATTTTTCAGTAGTCTCCGATGACGGCTAGGAATATGTTTAGGGATGCTCAGAAACAGCGAAACCGGAGGGTCCAGTTGCATGTGGGGCTGCGTAAAGGCTCCCCTGGGGAGTTCTCTTGTACCCAAAGCCTTCCTTTGGTGACACTTTTGTATGGTCCAAAGGGGCTTGCAACGCATTTCCTGGGGCCTGATTTTTCAGTCGTCTGCGATGATGGCTAGGGCTACGTTTAGGTTTGCTCATGAACAGCGAACCCGGAGGGTCCAGTTGCATGTGGGGCAGCGTAAAGGCTCCCCTGGGGAGTTCTCTTGTACCCAAAGACTTCCTTTGGGGGCACTTTTGGATGGTCCTAAGGGGCTCGCAATGCATTTCCTGGGGCCTGATTTTTCAGTCGTCTGCGATGACGGCTAGGGATACGTTTAGATTTGCTCATGATCAGCGAACCCGGAGGGTCCAGTTGCATGTGGGGCTGCGTAAAGGCTCCCCTGGGGATTTCACTTGTACCCAAAGCCTTCCTATGGTGACACTTTTGGATGGGCGAAAAGGCCTCGGAACGCATTTCCTGGGGCCTGATTTTTCAGTCGTCTCCGATGACTGCTAGGCCTATGTTTAGGGATGCTTGGAAACAGCGAACCCGGAGGGTCCAGTTGCATGTGGGGCCGCGTAAAGGCTCCCCTGGGGAGTTCTCTTGTACCCAAAGCCTTCCTTTGGTGACACTTTTGGATGGTCCAAAGGGGCTTGCAACGCGTTCTCTGGGGCCCGGGTTTTCAGTCTTCTCCCAAGCCGGCTAGGGATATATTTAGGGTTGCTCGGAAAAATAGAACCTGAAGGGTCCAGTTGCATGTGGGGCTGCGTAAAGGCTCCCCTGGGGAGTTCTCTTGTACCCAAAGCCTTCCTTTGCGGGCACTTTTGGATGGGCGAAAAGGGCTCGCACCGCATTTCCTGGGGCCTGATTTTTCACTCGTCTACGATGACGGCTAGGGCTATGTTTAGGGATGCTCAGAAACAGCGAAACCGGAGGGTCCAGTTGCATGTGGGGCTGCGTAAAGGCTCCCCTGGGGAGTTCTCTTGTACCCAAAGCCTTCCTTTGGGGGCACTTTTGGATGGTCCAAAGGGGCTTGCAACGCGTTTTCTGGGGCCCGGGTTTTCAGTCTTCTCCCATGCCGGCTAGGGATATATTTAGGGTTGCTTGGAAAAATCGAACCCGGAGGGTCCAGTTGCATGTGGGGCTGCGTAAAGGCTCCCCTGGGGAGTTCACTTGTACCCAAAGCCTTCCTTTGGTGACACTTTTGGATGGTCCAAAGGGGCTTGCAACGCGTTTTCTGGGGCCCGGGTTTTCAGTCTTCTCCCATGCTGGCTAGTGATATATTTAGGGTTGCTCGGAAAAATCGAACCCGGAGGGTCCAGTTGCATGTGGGGCTGCGTAAAGGCTCCCCTGGGAACTTCAGATGTACCCAAAGCCGTCCTTTGGGGGCACTTTTGGATGGTCCAAAGGGGCTCGCAACACATTTCCTGGGGCCTGAGTTTTCAGTCGTCTGCTATGACGGCTAGGGCTACGTTTAGGTTTGCTCATGAACAGCGAACCCGGAGGGTCCAGTTGCATGTGGGGCTGCGTAAAGGCTCCCCTGGGGAGTTCTCTTGTACCCAAAGCCTTCCTTTGGGGGCACTTTTGGATGGTCCAAAGGGGCTTGCAACGCGTTTTCTGGGGCCCGGGTTTTCAGTCTTCTCCCATGCCGGCTAGGGATATATTTAGGGTTGATCGGAAAAATCGAACCCGGAGGGTCGAGTTGCATGTGGGGCTGCGTAAAGGCTCCTCGGGGGAGTTCTCTTGTACCCAAAGCCTTCCTTTGGTGACACTTTTGGATGGTCCAAAGGGGCTTGCAACGCGTTTCCTGGGGCCTGATTTTTCAGTCTTCTCCCATGCTGGCTAGTGATATATTTAGGGTTGCTCGGAAAAATCGAACCCGGAGGGTCCAGTTGCATGTGGGGTTGCGTAAAGGCTCCCCTGGGAACTTCAGATGTACCCAAAGCCTTCCTTTGGTGACACTTTTGGATGGTCCAAAGGGGCTCGCAACACATTTCCTGGGGCCTGATTTTTCACTCGTCTGCGATGACGGCTAGGGCTATGTTTAGGGATGCTCAGAAACAGCGAAACCGGAGGGTCCAGTTGCATGTGGGGCTGCGTAAAGGCTCCCCTGGGGAGTTCACTTGTATCCAAAGCCTTCCTTTGGTGACACTTTTGGATGGGCGAAAAGACCTCGGAACGCATTTCCTGGGGCCTGTTTTTTCAGTCGTCTCCGATGACTGCTAGGGCTATGTTTAGGGATGCTTCGAAACAGCGAACTCGGAGGGTCCAGTTGCATATGGGGCTGCGTAAAGGCTCCCCTGGGAACTTCAGATGTACCGAAAGCCTTCCTTTGGGGGCACTTTTGGATGGTCCAAAGGGGCTTGCAACGCATTTCCTGGGGCCTGATTTTTCAGTCGTCTCCGATGACGGCCAGGGCTACGTTTAGGTTTTCTCAGGAACAGCGAACCCGGAGGGTCCAGTTGCATATGGGGCTGCGTAAAGGCTCCCCTGGGGAGATCACTTGTACCTAAAGTCTTCCTTTGGGGGCACTTTTGGATGGTCCAAAGGGGCTTGCAACGCATTTCCTGGGGCCTAATTTTTCAGTCGTCTCCGATGTCGGCTAGGGCTACCTTTAGGTTTGCTCATGAACAGCGAACCCGGAGGGTCCAGTTGCATGTGGGGCTGCGTAAAGGCTCCCCTGGGGAGTTCTCTTGTACCCAAAGCCTTCCTTTGGGGGCACTTTTGGATGGTCCAAAGGGGCTTGCAACGCGTTTTCTGGGGCCCGGGTTTTCAGTCTTCTCCCATGCCGGCTAGGGATATATTTAGGGTTGCTCGGAAAAATCGAACCCGGAGGGTCCAGTTGCATGTGGGGCTGCGTAAAGGCTCCCCTGGGGAGTTCACTTGTACCCAAAGCCTTCCTTTGGGGGCACTTTTGAATGGGCGAAAAGGGCTTGCAACGCATTTCCTGGGGCCTGATTTTTCAGTCGTCTTCGATGCCGTCTAGGGATGCTCGAAAACAGCGAACCCTGAGGTTCCAGTTGCATGTGGGGCTGCGTAAAGGCTCCCCTGGGGAGTTCACTTGTACCCAAAGCCTTCCTTTGGGGGCACTTTGGGATGGGCGAAAAGGGCTCGCAACGCATTTCCTGGGGCCTGATTTTTCAGTCGTCTTCGATTCCGTCTAGGGCTATGTTTAGGGATGCTGGAAAAAAGCGAACCCGGAGGGTCCAGTTGCATGTGGGGCTGCGTAAAGGCTCCCCTGGGGAGATCACTTGTACCCAAAGCGTTCCTTTGCGGGCACTTTTGGATGGTCCAAAGGGGCTCGCAACGCATTTCCTGGGGCCTGATTTTTCAGTCGTCTCCGATGACTGCTACGGCTATGTTTAGGGATGCTCGGAAACAGCGAACTCGGAGGGTCCAGTTGCATATGGGGCTGCGTAAAGGCTCCCCTGGGAACTTCAGATGTACCCAAAGCCTTCCTTTGGGGGCACTTTTGGATGGTCCAAAGGGGCTCGCAACGCATTTCCTGGGGCCTGATTTTTCAGTCGTCTCCGATGACGGCCAGGGTTACGTTTAGGTTTGCTCAGGAACAGCGAACCCGGAGGGTCCAGTTGCATGTGGGGCTGCGTAAAGGCTCCCCTGGGGAGTTCACTTGTACCCAAAGCCTTCCTTTGGTGACACTTTTGGATGGTCCAAAGGGGCTTGCAACGCGTTTTCTGGGGCCTGATTTTTCAGTCGTCTCCGATGACTGCTACGGCTATGTTTAGGGATGCTCGGAAACAGCGAACTCGGAGGGTCCAGTTGCATATGGGGCTGCGTAAAGGCTCCCCTGGGAACTTCAGATGTACCGAAAGCCTTCCTTTGGGGGCACTTTTGGATGGTCCAAAGGGGCTCGCAACGCATTTCCTTGGGCCTGATTTTTCAGTCGTCTCCGATGACGGCCAGGGCTTCGTTTAGTTTTGCTCAGGAAGAGCGAACCCGGAGGGTCCAGTTGCATGTGGGGCTGCGTAAAGGCTCCCCTGGGGAGTTCACCTGTACCCAAAGCCTTCCTTTGGTGACACTTTTGGATGGTCCAAAGGGCTTGCAACGCGTTTTCTGGGGCCGGGGTTTTCAGTCTTCTCCCATGCCGGCTAGGGTTATGTTTAGGGTTGTTCGGAAAAATCGAACCCGGAGGGTCCAGTTGCATGTGGTGCTGCGTAAAGGCTCCCCTGGGGAGTTCACTTGTACCCAAAGCCTTCCTTTGGGGGCACTTTTGGATGGTCCAAAGGGGCTTGCAACGGATTTCCTGGGGCCTGATTTTTCAGTCGTCTCCGATGACGGCCAGGGCTACGTTTAGGTTTTCTCAGGAACAGCGAACCCGGAGGGTCCAGTTGCATGTGGGGCTGCGTAAAGGCTCCCCTGGAGAGTTCTCTTGTACCCAAAGCCTTCCTTTGGTGACACTTTTGGATGGTCCAAAGGGGCTTGCAACGCGTTTTCTGGGGCCCGGGTTTTCAGTCTTCTCCCATGCCGGCTAGGGATATATTTAGGGTTGCTCGGAAAAATCGAACCCGAAGGGTCCAGTTGCATGTGGGGCTGCGTAAAGGCTCCCCTGGGGAGTTCTCTTGTACCCAAAGCCTTCCTTTGGTGACACTTTTGGATGGTCCAAAGGGGCTCGCAACACATTTCCTGGGGCCTGATTTTTCACTCGTCTGCGATGACGGCTAGGGCTATGTTTAGGGATGCTCAGAAACAGCGAAACCGGAGGGTCCAGTTGCATGTGGGGCTGCGTAAAGGCTCCCCTGGGGAGTTCTCTTGTACCCAAAGCCTTCCTTTGGTGACACTTTTGGATGGTCCAAAGGGGCTTGCAACGCGTTTTCTGGGGCCCGGGTTTTCAGTCTTCTCCCATGCCGGCTAGGGTTATGTTTAGGGTTGCTCGGAAAGAGCGAACCCGGAAGGTCCAGTTGCATGTGGGGCTGCATAAAGGCTCCCCTGGGGAGTTCTGTTGTACCCAAAGCCTTCCTTTGGGGGCACTTTTGGATGGGCGAAAAGGGCTCGCAACGCATTTCCTGGGGCCTGATTTTTCACTCGTCTCCGATGACGTCTAGGGCTACATTTAGGTTTGCTCAGGAACAGTGAACCCGGAGGGTCCAGTTGCATGTGGGGCTGCGTAAAGGCTCCCCTGGGGATATCACTTGTTCCCAAAGCCTTCCTTTGGGGGCACTTTTGGATGGTCCAAAGGGGCTCGCAACGCATTTCCTGGGGCCTGATTTTTCAGTCGTCTTAGATGACGGCTAGGGCTACATTTAGGTTTGCTCAGGAACAGTGAACCCGGAGGGTCCAGTTGCATGTGGGGCTGCGTAAAGGCTCCCCTGGGGAGTTCACTTGTACCCAAAGCCTTCCTTTGGTGACACTTTTGGATGGTCCAAAGGGGCTTGCAACGCGTTTTCTGGGGCCCGGGTTTTCAGTCTTCTCCCATGCCGGCTAGGGATATATTTAGGGTTGCTAGGAAAAATCGAACCCGAAGGGTCCTGTTGCATGTGGGGCTGCGTAAAGGCTCCCCTGGGGAGTTCACTTGTACCCAAAGCCTTCCTTTGGGGGCACTTTGGGATGGGCGAAAAGGGCTCGCAACGCATTTCCTGGGGCCTGATTTTTCAGTCGTCTTCGATGCCGGCTAGGGCTATGTTTAGGGATGCTGGGAAACAGCGAAACCGGAGGGTCCAGTTGCATGTGGGGCTGCGTAAAGGCTCCCCTGGGGAGATCACTTGTACCCAAAGCCTTCCTTTGCGGGCACTTTTGGATGGGCGAAAAGGGCTCGTAACGCATTTCCTGGGGCCTGATTTTTCAGTCGTCTCCGATGACTGCTAGGGCTATGTTTAGGGATGCTTGGAAACAGCGAACTCGGAGGGTACAGTTGCATATGGGACTGCGTAAAGGCTCCCCTGGGAACTTCAGATGTACCCAAAGCATTCCTTTGGGGGCACTTTTGGATGGTCCAAAGGGGCTAGCAACGCATTTCCTGGGGCCTGATTTTTCAGTCGTCTCCGATGACGGCCAGGGCTACGTTTCGGTTTGCTCAGGAACAGCGAACCCGGAGGGTCCAGTTGCATGTGGGGCTGCGTAAAGGCTCCCCTGGGGAGTTCTCTTGTACCCAAAGCCTTCCTTTGGTGACACTTTTGGATGGTCCAAAGGGGCTTGCAACGCGTTTTCTGGGGCCCGGGTTTTCAGTCTTCTCCCATGCCGGCTAGGGTTATGTTTAGGGTTGCTCGGAAAGAGCGAACCCGGAAGGTCCAGTTGCATGTGGGGCTGCATAAAGGCTCCCCTGGGGAGTTCACTTGTACCCAAAGCCTTCCTTTGGGGGCACTTTTGGATGGGCGAAAAGGGCTCGCAACGCATTTCCTGTTTCCTGGGTCCTGATTTTTCACTCGTCTCCGATGACGTCTATGGCTACGTTTATGTTTGCTCAGGAACAGTGAACCCGGAGGGTCCAGTTGCATGTGGGGCTGCGTAAAGGCTCCCCTGGGGAGATCACTTGTTCCCAAAGCCTTCCTTTGGGGGCACTTTTGGATGGTCCAAAGGGGCTCGCAACGCATTTCCTGGGGCCTGATTTTTCAGTCGTCTTAGATGACGGCTAGGGCTACGTTTAGGTTTGCTCATGAACAGCGAACCCGGAGGGTCCAGTTGCATGTGGGGCTGCGTAAAGGCTCCCCTGGGGAGTTCTCTTGTACCCAAAGCCTTCCTTTGGTGACACTTTTGGATGGTCCAAAGGGGCTTGCAACGCGTTTTCTGGGGCCCGGGTTTACAGTCTTCTCCCATGCCGGCTAGGGATATATTTAGGGTTGCTTGGAAAAATCGAACCCGAAGGTTCCAGTTGAATGTGGGGCTGCGTAAAGGCTCCCCTGGGGAGTTCTCTTGTACCCAAAGCCTTCCTTTGGGGGCACTTTGGGATGGGCGAAAAGGGCTCGCAACGCATTTGCTGGGGCCAGATATTTCAGTCGTCTTCGATGCCGGCTAGGGCTATGTTTAGGTTTGCTCAGGAACAGCGAACCCGGAGGGTCCAGTTGCATGTGGGGCTGCGTAAAGGCTCCCCTGGGGAGTTCTCTTGTACCCAAAGCCTTCCTTTGGGGGCACTTTTGGATGGTCCAAAGGGGCTTGCAACGCATTTCCTGGGGCCTGATTTTTCAGTCGTCTCTGATGACGGCTAGGGCTACGTTTAGGTTTGCTCAGGAACAGCGAACCCGGAGGGTCCAGTTGCATGTGGGGCTGCGTAAAGGCTCCCCTGGGGATTTCACTTGTACCCAAAGCCTTCCTATGGTGACACTTTTGGATGGGCGAAAAGGCCTCGGAATGCATTTCCTGGGGCCTGATTTTTCAGTCGTCTCCGATGACTGCTAGGCCTATGTTTAGGGATGCTTGGAAACAGCGAACCCGGAGGGTCCAGTTGCATGTGGGGCCGCGTAAAGGCTCCCCTGGGGAGTTCTCTTGTACCCAAAGCCTTCCTTTGGTGACACTTTTGGATGGTCCAAAGGGGCTTGCAACGCGTTCTCTGGGGCCCGGGTTTTCAGTCTTCTCCCAAGCCGGCTAGGGATATATTTAGGGTTGCTCGGAAAAATAGAACCTGAAGGGTCCAGTTGCATGTGGGGCTGCGTAAAGGCTCCCCTGGGGAGTTCTCTTGTACCCAAAGCCTTCCTTTGCGGGCACTTTTGGATGGGCGAAAAGGGCTCGCACCGCATTTCCTGGGGCCTGATTTTTCACTCGTCTACGATGACGGCTAGGGCTATGTTTAGGGATGCTCAGAAACAGCGAAACCGGAGGGTCCAGTTGCATGTGGGGCTGCGTAAAGGCTCCCCTGGGGAGTTCTCTTGTACCCAAAGCCTTCCTTTGGGGGCACTTTTGGATGGTCCAAAGGGGCTTGCAACGCGTTTTCTGGGGCCCGGGTTTTCAGTCTTCTCCCATGCCGGCTAGGGATATATTTAGGGTTGCTTGGAAAAATCGAACCCGGAGGGTCCAGTTGCATGTGGGGCTGCGTAAAGGCTCCCCTGGGGAGTTCACTTGTACCCAAAGCCTTCCTTTGGTGACACTTTTGGATGGTCCAAAGGGGCTTGCAACGCGTTTTCTGGGGCCCGGGTTTTCAGTCTTCTCCCATGCTGGCTAGTGATATATTTAGGGTTGCTCGGAAAAATCGAACCCGGAGGGTCCAGTTGCATGTGGGGCTGCGTAAAGGCTCCCCTGGGAACTTCAGATGTACCCAAAGCCGTCCTTTGGGGGCACTTTTGGATGGTCCAAAGGGGCTCGCAACACATTTCCTGGGGCCTGAGTTTTCAGTCGTCTGCTATGACGGCTAGGGCTACGTTTAGGTTTGCTCATGAACAGCGAACCCGGAGGGTCCAGTTGCATGTGGGGCTGCGTAAAGGCTCCCCTGGGGAGTTCTCTTGTACCCAAAGCCTTCCTTTGGGGGCACTTTTGGATGGTCCAAAGGGGCTTGCAACGCGTTTTCTGGGGCCCGGGTTTTCAGTCTTCTCCCATGCCGGCTAGGGATATATTTAGGGTTGATCGGAAAAATCGAACCCGGAGGGTCGAGTTGCATGTGGGGCTGCGTAAAGGCTCCTCGGGGGAGTTCTCTTGTACCCAAAGCCTTCCTTTGGTGACACTTTTGGATGGTCCAAAGGGGCTTGCAACGCGTTTCCTGGGGCCTGATTTTTCAGTCTTCTCCCATGCTGGCTAGTGATATATTTAGGGTTGCTCGGAAAAATCGAACCCGGAGGGTCCAGTTGCATGTGGGGTTGCGTAAAGGCTCCCCTGGGAACTTCAGATGTACCCAAAGCCTTCCTTTGGTGACACTTTTGGATGGTCCAAAGGGGCTCGCAACACATTTCCTGGGGCCTGATTTTTCACTCGTCTGCGATGACGGCTAGGGCTATGTTTAGGGATGCTCAGAAACAGCGAAACCGGAGGGTCCAGTTGCATGTGGGGCTGCGTAAAGGCTCCCCTGGGGAGTTCACTTGTATCCAAAGCCTTCCTTTGGTGACACTTTTGGATGGGCGAAAAGACCTCGGAACGCATTTCCTGGGGCCTGTTTTTTCAGTCGTCTCCGATGACTGCTAGGGCTATGTTTAGGGATGCTTCGAAACAGCGAACTCGGAGGGTCCAGTTGCATATGGGGCTGCGTAAAGGCTCCCCTGGGAACTTCAGATGTACCGAAAGCCTTCCTTTGGGGGCACTTTTGGATGGTCCAAAGGGGCTTGCAACGCATTTCCTGGGGCCTGATTTTTCAGTCGTCTCCGATGACGGCCAGGGCTACGTTTAGGTTTTCTCAGGAACAGCGAACCCGGAGGGTCCAGTTGCATATGGGGCTGCGTAAAGGCTCCCCTGGGGAGATCACTTGTACCTAAAGTCTTCCTTTGGGGGCACTTTTGGATGGTCCAAAGGGGCTTGCAACGCATTTCCTGGGGCCTAATTTTTCAGTCGTCTCCGATGTCGGCTAGGGCTACCTTTAGGTTTGCTCATGAACAGCGAACCCGGAGGGTCCAGTTGCATGTGGGGCTGCGTAAAGGCTCCCCTGGGGAGTTCTCTTGTACCCAAAGCCTTCCTTTGGGGGCACTTTTGGATGGTCCAAAGGGGCTTGCAACGCGTTTTCTGGGGCCCGGGTTTTCAGTCTTCTCCCATGCCGGCTAGGGATATATTTAGGGTTGCTCGGAAAAATCGAACCCGGAGGGTCCAGTTGCATGTGGGGCTGCGTAAAGGCTCCCCTGGGGAGTTCACTTGTACCCAAAGCCTTCCTTTGGGGGCACTTTTGGATGGGCGAAAAGGGCTTGCAACGCATTTCCTGGGGCCTGATTTTTCAGTCGTCTTCGATGCCGTCTAGGGATGCTCGAAAACAGCGAACCCTGAGGTTCCAGTTGCATGTGGGGCTGCGTAAAGGCTCCCCTGGGGAGTTCACTTGTACCCAAAGCCTTCCTTTGGGGGCACTTTGGGATGGGCGAAAAGGGCTCGCAACGCATTTCCTGGGGCCTGATTTTTCAGTCGTCTTCGATTCCGTCTAGGGCTATGTTTAGGGATGCTGGAAAAAAGCGAACCCGGAGGGTCCAGTTGCATGTGGGGCTGCGTAAAGGCTCCCCTGGGGAGATCACTTGTACCCAAAGCGTTCCTTTGCGGGCACTTTTGGATGGTCCAAAGGGGCTCGCAACGCATTTCCTGGGGCCTGATTTTTCAGTCGTCTCCGATGACTGCTACGGCTATGTTTAGGGATGCTCGGAAACAGCGAACTCGGAGGGTCCAGTTGCATATGGGGCTGCGTAAAGGCTCCCCTGGGAACTTCAGATGTACCCAAAGCCTTCCTTTGGGGGCACTTTTGGATGGTCCAAAGGGGCTCGCAACGCATTTCCTGGGGCCTGATTTTTCAGTCGTCTCCGATGACGGCCAGGGTTACGTTTAGGTTTGCTCAGGAACAGCGAACCCGGAGGGTCCAGTTGCATGTGGGGCTGCGTAAAGGCTCCCCTGGGGAGTTCACTTGTACCCAAAGCCTTCCTTTGGTGACACTTTTGGATGGTCCAAAGGGGCTTGCAACGCGTTTTCTGGGGCCTGATTTTTCAGTCGTCTCCGATGACTGCTACGGCTATGTTTAGGGATGCTCGGAAACAGCGAACTCGGAGGGTCCAGTTGCATATGGGGCTGCGTAAAGGCTCCCCTGGGAACTTCAGATGTACCGAAAGCCTTCCTTTGGGGGCACTTTTGGATGGTCCAAAGGGGCTCGCAACGCATTTCCTTGGGCCTGATTTTTCAGTCGTCTCCGATGACGGCCAGGGCTTCGTTTAGTTTTGCTCAGGAAGAGCGAACCCGGAGGGTCCAGTTGCATGTGGGGCTGCGTAAAGGCTCCCCTGGGGAGTTCACCTGTACCCAAAGCCTTCCTTTGGTGACACTTTTGGATGGTCCAAAGGGCTTGCAACGCGTTTTCTGGGGCCGGGGTTTTCAGTCTTCTCCCATGCCGGCTAGGGTTATGTTTAGGGTTGTTCGGAAAAATCGAACCCGGAGGGTCCAGTTGCATGTGGTGCTGCGTAAAGGCTCCCCTGGGGAGTTCACTTGTACCCAAAGCCTTCCTTTGGGGGCACTTTTGGATGGTCCAAAGGGGCTTGCAACGGATTTCCTGGGGCCTGATTTTTCAGTCGTCTCCGATGACGGCCAGGGCTACGTTTAGGTTTTCTCAGGAACAGCGAACCCGGAGGGTCCAGTTGCATGTGGGGCTGCGTAAAGGCTCCCCTGGAGAGTTCTCTTGTACCCAAAGCCTTCCTTTGGTGACACTTTTGGATGGTCCAAAGGGGCTTGCAACGCGTTTTCTGGGGCCCGGGTTTTCAGTCTTCTCCCATGCCGGCTAGGGATATATTTAGGGTTGCTCGGAAAAATCGAACCCGAAGGGTCCAGTTGCATGTGGGGCTGCGTAAAGGCTCCCCTGGGGAGTTCTCTTGTACCCAAAGCCTTCCTTTGGTGACACTTTTGGATGGTCCAAAGGGGCTCGCAACACATTTCCTGGGGCCTGATTTTTCACTCGTCTGCGATGACGGCTAGGGCTATGTTTAGGGATGCTCAGAAACAGCGAAACCGGAGGGTCCAGTTGCATGTGGGGCTGCGTAAAGGCTCCCCTGGGGAGTTCTCTTGTACCCAAAGCCTTCCTTTGGTGACACTTTTGGATGGTCCAAAGGGGCTTGCAACGCGTTTTCTGGGGCCCGGGTTTTCAGTCTTCTCCCATGCCGGCTAGGGTTATGTTTAGGGTTGCTCGGAAAGAGCGAACCCGGAAGGTCCAGTTGCATGTGGGGCTGCATAAAGGCTCCCCTGGGGAGTTCTGTTGTACCCAAAGCCTTCCTTTGGGGGCACTTTTGGATGGGCGAAAAGGGCTCGCAACGCATTTCCTGGGGCCTGATTTTTCACTCGTCTCCGATGACGTCTAGGGCTACATTTAGGTTTGCTCAGGAACAGTGAACCCGGAGGGTCCAGTTGCATGTGGGGCTGCGTAAAGGCTCCCCTGGGGATATCACTTGTTCCCAAAGCCTTCCTTTGGGGGCACTTTTGGATGGTCCAAAGGGGCTCGCAACGCATTTCCTGGGGCCTGATTTTTCAGTCGTCTTAGATGACGGCTAGGGCTACATTTAGGTTTGCTCAGGAACAGTGAACCCGGAGGGTCCAGTTGCATGTGGGGCTGCGTAAAGGCTCCCCTGGGGAGTTCACTTGTACCCAAAGCCTTCCTTTGGTGACACTTTTGGATGGTCCAAAGGGGCTTGCAACGCGTTTTCTGGGGCCCGGGTTTTCAGTCTTCTCCCATGCCGGCTAGGGATATATTTAGGGTTGCTAGGAAAAATCGAACCCGAAGGGTCCTGTTGCATGTGGGGCTGCGTAAAGGCTCCCCTGGGGAGTTCACTTGTACCCAAAGCCTTCCTTTGGGGGCACTTTGGGATGGGCGAAAAGGGCTCGCAACGCATTTCCTGGGGCCTGATTTTTCAGTCGTCTTCGATGCCGGCTAGGGCTATGTTTAGGGATGCTGGGAAACAGCGAAACCGGAGGGTCCAGTTGCATGTGGGGCTGCGTAAAGGCTCCCCTGGGGAGATCACTTGTACCCAAAGCCTTCCTTTGCGGGCACTTTTGGATGGGCGAAAAGGGCTCGTAACGCATTTCCTGGGGCCTGATTTTTCAGTCGTCTCCGATGACTGCTAGGGCTATGTTTAGGGATGCTTGGAAACAGCGAACTCGGAGGGTACAGTTGCATATGGGACTGCGTAAAGGCTCCCCTGGGAACTTCAGATGTACCCAAAGCATTCCTTTGGGGGCACTTTTGGATGGTCCAAAGGGGCTAGCAACGCATTTCCTGGGGCCTGATTTTTCAGTCGTCTCCGATGACGGCCAGGGCTACGTTTAGGTTTGCTCAGGAACAGCGAACCCGGAGGGTCCAGTTGCATGTGGGGCTGCGTAAAGGCTCCCCTGGGGAGTTCTCTTGTACCCAAAGCCTTCCTTTGGTGACACTTTTGGATGGTCCAAAGGGGCTTGCAACGCGTTTTCTGGGGCCCGGGTTTTCAGTCTTCTCCCATGCCGGCTAGGGTTATGTTTAGGGTTGCTCGGAAAGAGCGAACCCGGAAGGTCCAGTTGCATGTGGGGCTGCATAAAGGCTCCCCTGGGGAGTTCACTTGTACCCAAAGCCTTCCTTTGGGGGCACTTTTGGATGGGCGAAAAGGGCTCGCAACGCATTTCCTGTTTCCTGGGTCCTGATTTTTCACTCGTCTCCGATGACGTCTATGGCTACGTTTATGTTTGCTCAGGAACAGTGAACCCGGAGGGTCCAGTTGCATGTGGGGCTGCGTAAAGGCTCCCCTGGGGAGATCACTTGTTCCCAAAGCCTTCCTTTGGGGGCACTTTTGGATGGTCCAAAGGGGCTCGCAACGCATTTCCTGGGGCCTGATTTTTCAGTCGTCTTAGATGACGGCTAGGGCTACGTTTAGGTTTGCTCATGAACAGCGAACCCGGAGGGTCCAGTTGCATGTGGGGCTGCGTAAAGGCTCCCCTGGGGAGTTCTCTTGTACCCAAAGCCTTCCTTTGGTGACACTTTTGGATGGTCCAAAGGGGCTTGCAACGCGTTTTCTGGGGCCCGGGTTTACAGTCTTCTCCCATGCCGGCTAGGGATATATTTAGGGTTGCTTGGAAAAATCGAACCCGAAGGTTCCAGTTGAATGTGGGGCTGCGTAAAGGCTCCCCTGGGGAGTTCTCTTGTACCCAAAGCCTTCCTTTGGGGGCACTTTGGGATGGGCGAAAAGGGCTCGCAACGCATTTGCTGGGGCCAGATATTTCAGTCGTCTTCGATGCCGGCTAGGGCTATGTTTAGGTTTGCTCAGGAACAGCGAACCCGGAGGGTCCAGTTGCATGTGGGGCTGCGTAAAGGCTCCCCTGGGGAGTTCTCTTGTACCCAAAGCCTTCCTTTGGGGGCACTTTTGGATGGTCCAAAGGGGCTTGCAACGCATTTCCTGGGGCCTGATTTTTCAGTCGTCTCTGATGACGGCTAGGGCTACGTTTAGGTTTGCTCAGGAACAGCGAACCCGGAGGGTCCAGTTGCATGTGGGGCTGCGTAAAGGCTCCCCTGGGGAGTTCTCTTGTACCCAAAGCCTTCCTTTGGTGACACTTTTGGATGGTCCAAAGGGGCTTGCAACGCGTTTTCTGGGGCCCGGGTTTTCAGTCTTCTCCCATGCCGGCTAGGGATATATTTAGGGTTGCTAGGAAAAATCGAACCCGGAGGGTCCTGTTGCATGTGGGGCTGCGTAAAGGCTCCCCTGGGGAGTTCACTTGTACCCAAAGCCTTCCTTTGGGGGCACTTTTGGATGGTCCAAAGGGGCTCACAACACATTTCCTGGGGCCTGATTTTTCACTCGTCTGCGATGACGGCTAGGGATATGTTTAGGGATGCTCAGAAACAGCGAAACCAGAGGGTCCAGTTGCATGTGGGGCTGCGTAAAGGCTCCCCTGGGGAGTTCTCTTGTACCCAAAGCCTTCCTTTGGTGACACTTTTGGATGGTCCAAAGGGACTTGCAACGCGTTTTCTGGGGCCCGGGTTTTCAGTCTTCTCCCATGCCGGCTAGGGATATATTTAGGGTTGCTTGGAAAAATCGAACCCGAAGGGTCCAGTTGCATGTGGGGCTGCGTAAAGGCTCCCTTGGGAACTTCAGATGTACCCAAAGCCTTCCTTTGGGGGCACTTTTGGATGGTCCAAAGGGGCTCACAACACATTTCCTGGGGCCTGATTTTTCACTCGTCTTCGATGCCAGCTAGGGCTATGTTTAGGGATGCTGGGAAACAGCGAACCCGGAGGGTCCAGTTGCATGTGGGGCTGCGTAAAGGCTCCCCTGGGGAGATCACTTGTACCCAAAGCCTTCCTTTGCGGGCACTTTTGGATGGGCGAAAAGGGCTCGTAACGCATTTCCTGGGGCCTGATTTTTCAGTCGTCTCCGATGACTGCTAGGGCTATGTTTAGGGATGCTTGGAAACAGCGAACTCGGAGGGTACAGTTGCATATGGGGCTGCGTAAAGGCTCCCCTGGGAACTTCAGATGTACCCAAAGCATTCCTTTGGGGGCACTTTTGGATGGTCCAAAGGGGCTTGCAACGCATTTCCTGGGGCCTGATTTTTCAGTCGTCTCCGATGACGGCCAGGGCTACGTTTAGGTTTGCTCAGGAACAGCGAACCCGGAGGGTCCAGTTGCATGTGGGGCTGCGTAAAGGCTCCCCTGGGGAGTTCTCTTGTACCCAAAGCCTTCCTTTGGTGACACTTTTGGATGGTCCAAAGGGGCTTGCAACGCGTTTTCTGGGGCCCGGGTTTTCAGTCTTCTCCCATGCCGGCTAGGGTAATGTTTAGGGTTGCTCGGAAAGAGCGAACCCGGAAGGTCCAGTTGCATGTGGGGCTGCATAAAGGCTCCCCTGGGGAGTTCACTTCTACCCAAAGCCTTCTTTTGGGGGCACTTTTGGATGGGCGAAAAGGGCTCGCAACGCATTTCCTGGGGCCTGATTTTTCAGTCATCTTCGATGCCGGCTAGGGCTATGTTTAGGGATGCTGGGAAACAGCGAAACCGGAGGGTCCAGTTGCATGTGGGGCTGCGTAAAGGCTCCCCTGGTGAGATCACTTGTACCCAAAGCCTTCCTTTGCGGGCACTTTTGGATGGGCGAAAAGGGCTCGTAACGCATTTCCTGGGGCCTGATTTTTCAGTCGTCTCCGATGACTGCTAGGGCTATGTTTAGGGATGCTTGGAAACAGCGAACTCGGAGGGTACAGTTGCATATGGGGCTGCGTAAAGGCTCCCCTGGGAACTTCAGATGTACCCAAAGCCTTCCTTTGGGGGCACTTTTGGATGGTCCAAAGGGGCTTGCAACGCATTTCCTGGGGCCTGATTTTTCAGTCGTCTCCGATGACGGCCAGGGCTACGTTTAGGTTTGCTCAGGAACAGCGAACCCGGAGGGTCCAGTTGCATGTGGGGCTGCGTAAAGGCTCCCCTGGGGAGTTCTCTTGTACCCAAAGCCTTCCTTTGGTGACACTTTTGGATGGTCCAAAGGGGCTTGCAACGCGTTTTCTGGGGCCCGGGTTTTCAGTCTTCTCCCATGCCGGCTAGGGTTATGTTTAGGGTTGCTCGGAAAGAGCGAACCCGGAAGGTCCAGTTGCATGTGGGGCTGCATAAAGGCTCCCCTCGGGAGTTCACTTGTACCCAAAGCCTTCCTTTGGGGGCACATTTGGATTGGCGAAAAGGGCTCGCAACGCATTTCCTGTTTCCTGGGGCCTGATTTTTCACTCGTCTCCGATGACGTCTAGGGCTACGTTTAGGTTTGCTCAGGAACAGTGAACCCGGAGGGTCCAGTTGCATGTGGGGCTGCGTAAAGGCTCCCCTGGGGAGATCACTTGTACCCAAAGCCTTCCTTTGCGGGCACTTTTGGATGGTCCAAAGGGGCTCGCAACGCATTTCCTGGGGCCTGATTTTTCAGTCGTCTTAGATGACGGCTAGGGCTACGTTTATGTTTGCTCATGAACAGCGAACCCGGAGGGTCCAGTTGCATGTGGGGCTGCGTAAAGGCTCCCCTGGGGAGTTCTCTTGTACCCAAAGCCTTCCTTTGGTGACACTTTTGGATGGTCCAAAGGGGCTTGCAACGCGTTTTCTGGGGCCCGGGTTTACAGTCTTCTCCCATGCCGGCTAGGGATATATTTAGGGTTGCTTGGAAAAATCGAACCCGAAGGGTCCAGTTGAATGTGGGGCTGCGTAAAGGCTCCCCTGGGGAGTTCACTTGTACCCAAAGCCTTCCTTTGGGGGCACTTTGGGATGGGCGAAAAGGGCTCGCAACGCATTTGCTGGGGCCAGATATTTCAGTCGTCTTCGATGCCGGCTAGGGATATGTTTAGGTTTGCTCAGGAACAGCGAACCCGGAGGGTCCAGTTGCATGTGGGGCTGCGTAAAGGCTCCCCTGGGGAGTTCTCTTGTACCCAAAGCCTTCATTTGGGGGCACTTTTGGATGGTCCAAAGGGGCTTGCAACGCATTTCCTGGGGCCTGATTTTTCAGTCGTCTCTGATGACGGCTAGGGCTACGTTTAGGTTTGCTCAGGAACAGCGAACCCGGAGGGTCCAGTTGCATGTGGGGCTGCGTAAAGGCTCCCCTGGGGAGTTCTCCTGTACCCAAAGCCTTCCTTTGGGGGCACTTTTGGATGGTCCAAAGGGGCTTGCAACGCGTTTTCTGGGGCCCGGGTTTTCAGTCTTCTCCCATGCCGTCTAGGGATATATTTAGGGTTGCTACGAAAAATCGAACCCGGAGGGTCCTGTTGCATGTGGGGCTGCGTAAAGGCTCCCCTGGGGAGTTCACTTGTACCCAAAGCCTTCCTTTGGGGGCACTTTTGGATGGTCCAAAGGGGCTCACAACACATTTCCTGGGGCCTGATTTTTCACTCGTCTGCGATGACGGCTAGGGCTATGTTTAGGGATGCTCAGAAACAGCGAAACCAGAGGGTCCAGTTGCATGTGGGGCTGCGTAAAGGCTCCCCTGGGGAGTTCACTTGTACCCAAAGTCTTCCTTTGGTGACACTTTTGGATGGTCCAAAGGGGCTTGCATCGCGTTTTCTGGGGCCCGGGTTTTCAGTCTTCTCCCATGCCAGCTAGGGATATATTTAGGGTTGCTTGGAAAAATCGAACCCGAAGGGTCCAGTTGCATGTGGGGCTGCGTAAAGGCTCCCTTGGGAACTTCAGATGTACCCAAAGCCTTCCTTTGGGGGCACTTTTGGATGGTCCAAAGGGGCTCGCAACGCATTTCCTGGGGCCTGATTTTTCATTCGTCTGCGATGACGGCTAGGGCTACGTTTAGATTTGCTCAGGAAGAGCGAACCCGGAGGGTCCAGTTGCATGTGGGGCTGCGTAAAGGCTCCCCTGGGGAGTTCTCTTGTACCCAAAGCCTTCCTTTGGTGACACTTTTGGATGGTCCAAAGGGGCTTGCAACGCGTTTTCTGGGGCCCGGGTTTTCAGTCTTCTCCCATGCCGGCTAGGGATATATTTAGGGTTGCTAGGAAAAATCGAACCCGAAGGGTCCTGTTGCATGTGGGGCTGCGTAAAGGCTCCCCTGGGGAGTTCACTTGTACCCAAAGCCTTCCTTTGGGGGCACTTTGGGATGGGCGAAAAGGGCTCGCAACGCATTTCCTGGGGCCTGATTTTTCAGTCGTCTTCGATGCCGGCTAAGGATATGTTTAGGGATGCTGGGAAACAGCGAACCCGGAGGGTCCAGTTGCATGTGGGGCTGCGTAAAGGCTCCCCTGGGGAGATCACTTGTACCCAAAGCCTTCCTTTGCGGGCACTTTTGGATGGGCGAAAAGGGCTCGTAACGCATTTCCTGGGGCCTGATTTTTCAGTCGTCTCCGATGACTGCTAGGGCTATGTTTAGGGATGCTTGGAAACAGCGAACTCGGAGGGTCCAGTTGCATGTGGGGCTGCGTAAAGGCTCCCCTGGGGAGTTCTCTTGTACCCAAAGCCTTCCTTTGGTGACACTTTTGGATGGTCCAAAGGGGCTTGCAACGCGTTTTCTGGGGCCCGGGTTTTCAGTCTTCTCCCATGCCGGCTAGGGATATATTTAGGGTAGCTACGAAAAATCGAACCCGGAGGGTCCTGTTGCATGTGGGGCTGCGTAAAGGCTCCCCTGGGGAGTTCACTTGTACCCAAAGCCTTCCTTTGGGGGCACTTTTGGATGGTCCAAAGGGGCTCACAACACATTTCCTGGGGCCTGATTTTTCACTCGTCTGCGATGACGGCTAGGGCTATGTTTAGGGATGCTCAGAAACAGCGAAACCAGAGGGTCCAGTTGCATGTGGGGCTGCGTAAAGGCTCCCCTGGGGAGTTCACTTGTACCCAAAGCCTTCCTTTGGTGACACTTTTGGATGGTCCAAAGGGGCTTGCAACGCGTTTTCTGGGGCCCGGGTTTTCAGTCTTCTCCCATGCCGGCTAGGGATATATTTAGGGTTGCTTGGAAAAATCGAACCCGGAGGGTCCAGTTGCATGTGGGGCTGCGTAAAGGCTCCCTTGGGAACTTCAGATGTACCCAAAGCCTTCCTTTGGGGGCACTTTTGGATGGTCCAAAGGGGCTCGCAACGCATTTCCTGGGGCCTGATTTTTCATTCGTCTGCGATGACGGCTAGGGCTACGTTTAGATTTGCTCAGGAACAGCGAACCCGAAGGGTCCAGTTGCATGTGGGGCTGCGTAAAGGCTCCCTTGGGAACTTCAGATGTACCCAAAGCCTTCCTTTGGGGGCACTTTTGGATGGTCCAAAGGGGCTCGCAACGCATTTCCTGGGGCCTGATTTTTCATTCGTCTGCGATGACGGCTAGGGCTACGTTTAGATTTGCTCAGGAAGAGCGAACCCGGAGGGTCCAGTTGCATGTGGGGCTGCGTAAAGGCTCCCCTGGGGAGTTCTCTTGTACCCAAAGCCTTCCTTTGGTGACACTTTTGGATGGTCCAAAGGGGCTTGCAACGCGTTTTCTGGGGCCCGGGTTTTCAGTCTTCTCCCATGCCGGCTAGGGTTATGTTTAGGGTTGCTCGGAAAGAGCGAACCCGGAAGGTCCAGTTGCATGTGGGGCTGCATAAAGGCTCCCCTCGGGAGTTCACTTGTACCCAAAGCCTTCCTTTGGGGGCACATTTGGATTGGCGAAAAGGGCTCGCAACGCATTTCCTGTTTCCTGGGGCCTGATTTTTCACTCGTCTGCGATGACGTCTAGGGCTACGTTTAGGTTTGCTCAGGAACAGTGAACCCGGAGGGTCCAGTTGCATGTGGGGCTGCGTAAAGGCTCCCCTGGGGAGATCACTTGTACCCAAAGCCTTCCTTTGCGGGCACTTTTGGATGGTCCAAAGGGGCTCGCAACGCATTTCCTGGGGCCTGATTTTTCAGTCGTCTTAGATGACGGCTAGGGCTACGTTTATGTTTGCTCATGAACAGCGAACCCGGAGGGTCCAGTTGCATGTGGGGCTGCGTAAAGGCTCCCCTGGGGAGTTCTCTTGTACCCAAAGCCTTCCTTTGGTGACACTTTTGGATGGTCCAAAGGGGCTTGCAACGCGTTTTCTGGGGCCCGGGTTTACAGTCTTCTCCCATGCCGGCTAGGGATATATTTAGGGTTGCTTGGAAAAATCGAACCCGAAGGGTCCAGTTGAATGTGGGGCTGCGTAAAGGCTCCCCTGGGGAGTTCACTTGTACCCAAAGCCTTCCTTTGGGGGCACTTTGGGATGGGCGAAAAGGGCTCGCAACGCATTTGCTGGGGCCAGATATTTCAGTCGTCTTCGATGCCGGCTAGGGATATGTTTAGGTTTGCTCAGGAACAGCGAACCCGGAGGGTCCAGTTGCATGTGGGGCTGCGTAAAGGCTCCCCTGGGGAGTTCTCTTGTACCCAAAGCCTTCATTTGGGGGCACTTTTGGATGGTCCAAAGGGGCTTGCAACGCATTTCCTGGGGCCTGATTTTTCAGTCGTCTCTGATGACGGCTAGGGCTACGTTTAGGTTTGCTCAGGAACAGCGAACCCGGAGGGTCCAGTTGCATGTGGGGCTGCGTAAAGGCTCCCCTGGGGAGTTCTCCTGTACCCAAAGCCTTCCTTTGGGGGCACTTTTGGATGGTCCAAAGGGGCTTGCAACGCGTTTTCTGGGGCCCGGGTTTTCAGTCTTCTCCCATGCCGGCTAGGGATATATTTAGGGTTGCTACGAAAAATCGAACCCGGAGGGTCCTGTTGCATGTGGGGCTGCGTAAAGGCTCCCCTGGGGAGTTCACTTGTACCCAAAGCCTTCCTTTGGGGGCACTTTTGGATGGTCCAAAGGGGCTCACAACACATTTCCTGGGGCCTGATTTTTCACTCGTCTGCGATGACGGCTAGGGCTATGTTTAGGGATGCTCAGAAACAGCGAAACCAGAGGGTCCAGTTGCATGTGGGGCTGCGTAAAGGCTCCCCTGGGGAGTTCTCCTGTACCCAAAGCCTTCCTTTGGGGGCACTTTTGGATGGTCCAAAGGGGCTTGCAACGCGTTTTCTGGGGCCCGGGTTTTCAGTCTTCTCCCATGCCGGCTAGGGATATATTTAGGGTTGCTTGGAAAAATCGAACCCGAAGGGTCCAGTTGCATGTGGGGCTGCGTAAAGGCTCCCTTGGGAACTTCAGATGTACCCAAAGCCTTCCTTTGGGGGCACTTTTGGATGGTCCAAAGGGGCTCGCAACGCATTTCCTGGGGCCTGATTTTTCATTCGTCTGCGATGACGGCTAGGGCTACGTTTAGATTTGCTCAGGAAGAGCGAACCCGGAGGGTCCAGTTGCATGTGGGGCTGCGTAAAGGCTCCCCTGGGGAGTTCTCTTGTACCCAAAGCCTTCCTTTGGTGACACTTTTGGATGGTCCAAAGGGGCTTGCAACGCGTTTTCTGGGGCCCGGGTTTTCAGTCTTCTCCCATGCCGGCTAGGGATATATTTAGGGTTGCTAGGAAAAATCGAACCCGAAGGGTCCTGTTGCATGTGGGGCTGCGTAAAGGCTCCCCTGGGGAGTTCACTTGTACCCAAAGCCTTCCTTTGGGGGCACTTTGGGATGGGCGAAAAGGGCTCGCAACGCATTTCCTGGGGCCTGATTTTTCAGTCGTCTTCGATGCCGGCTAGGGATATGTTTAGGGATGCTGGGAAACAGCGAACCCGGAGGGTCCAGTTGCATGTGGGGCTGCGTAAAGGCTCCCCTGGGGAGATCACTTGTACCCAAAGCCTTCCTTTGCGGGCACTTTTGGATGGGCGAAAAGGGCTCGTAACGCATTTCCTGGGGCCTGATTTTTCAGTCGTCTCCGATGACTGCTAGGGCTATGTTTAGGGATGCTTGGAAACAGCGAACTCGGAGGGTCCAGTTGCATGTGGGGCTGCGTAAAGGCTCCCCTGGGGAGTTCTCTTGTACCCAAAGCCTTCCTTTGGTAACACTTTTGGATGGTCCAAAGGGGCTTGCAACGCGTTTTCTGGGGCCCGGGTTTTCAGTCTTCTCCCATGCCGGCTAGGGATATATTTAGGGTAGCTACGAAAAATCGAACCCGGAGGGTCCTGTTGCATGTGGGGCTGCGTAAAGGCTCCCCTGGGGAGTTCACTTGTACCCAAAGCCTTCCTTTGGGGGCACTTTTGGATGGTCCAAAGGGGCTCACAACACATTTCCTGGGGCCTGATTTTTCACTCGTCTGCGATGACGGCTAGGGCTATGTTTAGGGATGCTCAGAAACAGCGAAACCAGAGGGTCCAGTTGCATGTGGGGCTGCGTAAAGGCTCCCCTGGGGAGTTCACTTGTACCCAAAGCCTTCCTTTGGTGACACTTTTGGATGGTCCAAAGGGGCTTGCAACGCGTTTTCTGGGGCCCGGGTTTTCAGTCTTCTCCCATGCCGGCTAGGGATATATTTAGGGTTGCTTGGAAAAATCGAACCCGGAGGGTCCAGTTGCATGTGGGGCTGCGTAAAGGCTCCCTTGGGAACTTCAGATGTACCCAAAGCCTTCCTTTGGGGGCACTTTTGGATGGTCCAAAGGGGCTCGCAACGCATTTCCTGGGGCCTGATTTTTCATTCGTCTGCGATGACGGCTAGGGCTACGTTTAGATTTGCTCAGGAACAGCGAACCCGAAGGGTCCAGTTGCATGTGGGGCTGCGTAAAGGCTCCCTTGGGAACTTCAGATGTACCCAAAGCCTTCCTTTGGGGGCACTTTTGGATGGTCCAAAGGGGCTCGCAACGCATTTCCTGGGGCCTGATTTTTCATTCGTCTGCGATGACGGCTAGGGCTACGTTTAGATTTGCTCAGGAAGAGCGAACCCGGAGGGTCCAGTTGCATGTGGGGCTGCGTAAAGGCTCCCCTGGGGAGTTCTCTTGTACCCAAAGCCTTCCTTTGGTGACACTTTTGGATGGTCCAAAGGGGCTTGCAACGCGTTTTCTGGGGCCCGGGTTTTCAGTCTTCTCCCATGCCGGCTAGGGATATATTTAGGGTTGCTAGGAAAAATCGAACCCGAAGGGTCCTGTTGCATGTGGGGCTGCGTAAAGGCTCCCCTGGGGAGTTCACTTGTACCCAAAGCCTTCCTTTGGGGGCACTTTGGGATGGGCGAAAAGGGCTCGCAACGCATTTCCTGGGGCCTGATTTTTCAGTCGTCTTCGATGCCGGCTAGGGATATGTTTAGGGATGCTGGGAAACAGCGAACCCGGAGGGTCCAGTTGCATGTGGGGCTGCGTAAAGGCTCCCCTGGGGAGATCACTTGTACCCAAAGCCTTCCTTTGCGGGCACTTTTGGATGGGCGAAAAGGGCTCGTAACGCATTTCCTGGGGCCTGATTTTTCAGTCGTCTCCGATGACTGCTAGGGCTATGTTTAGGGATGCTTGGAAACAGCGAACTCGGAGGGTCCAGTTGCATGTGGGGCTGCGTAAAGGCTCCCCTGGGGAGTTCTCTTGTACCCAAAGCCTTCCTTTGGTGACACTTTTGGATGGTCCAAAGGGGCTTGCAACGCGTTTTCTGGGGCCCGGGTTTTCAGTCTTCTCCCATGCCGGCTAGGGTTATGTTTAGGGTTGCTCGGAAAGAGCGAACCCGGAAGGTCCAGTTGCATGTGGGGCTGCATAAAGGCTCCCCTGGGGAGTTCACTTGTACCCAAAGCCTTCTTTTGGGGGCACTTTTGGATGGGCGAAAAGGGCTCGCAACATATTTCCTGGGGCCTGATTTTTCACTCGTCTCCGATGACGGCTAGGGCTACGTTTAGGTTTGCTCAGGAACAGTGAACCCGGAGGGTCCAGTTGCATGTGGGGCTGCGTAAAGGCTCCCCTGGGGAGATCACTTGTTCCCAAAGCCTTCCTTTGGGGGCACTTTTGGATGGTCCAAAGGGGCTCGCAACGCATTTCCTGGGGCCTGATTTTTCAGTCGTCTTAGATGACGGCTAGGGCTACGTTTAGGTTTGCTCAGGAACAGCGAACCCGGAGGGTCCAGTTGCATGTGGGGCTGCGTAAAGGCTCCCCTGGGGAGTTCACTTGTACCCAAAGCCTTCCTTTGGTGACACTTTTGGATGGTCCAAAGGGGCTAGCAACACGTTTTCTGGGGCCCGGGTTTTCAGTCTTCTCCCATGCCGGCTAGGGATATATTTAGGGTTGCTAGGAAAAATCGAACCCGAAGGGTCCTGTTGCATGTGGGGCTGCGTAAAGGCTCCCCTGGGGAGTTCACTTGTACCCAAAGCCTTCCTTTGGGGGCACTTTGGGATGGCCGAAAAGGTCTCGCAACGCATTTCCTGGGGCCTGATTTTTCAGTCGTCTTCGATGCCGGCTAGGGCTATGTTTAGGGATGCTGGGAAACAGCGAAACCGGAGGGTCCAGTTGCATGTGGGCCTGCGTAAAGGCTCCCCTGGGGAGATCACTTGTATCCAAAGCCTTCCTTTTCGGGCACTTTTGGATGGGCGAAAAGGGCTCGTAACGCATTTCCTGGGGCCTGATTTTTCAGTCGTCTCCGATGACTGCTAGGGCTATGTTTAGGGATGCTTGGAAACAGCGAACTCGGAGGGTCCAGTTGCATATGGGGCTGCGTAAAGGCTCCCCTGGGAACTTCAGATGTACCCAAAGCCTTCCTTTGGGGGCACTTTTGGATGGTCCAAAGGGGCTCACAACACATTTCCTGGGGCCTGATTTTTCACTCGTCTGCGATGACGGCTAGGGCTATGTTTAGGGATGCTCAGAAACAGCGAAACCAGAGGGTCCAGTTGCATGTGGGGCTGCGTAAAGGCTCCCCTGGGGAGTTCACTTGTACCCAAAGCCTTCCTTTGGTGACACTTTTGGATGGTCCAAAGGGGCTTGCATCGCGTTTTCTGGGGCCCGGGTTTTCAGTCTTCTCCCATGCCGGCTAGGGATATATTTAGGGTTGCTTGGAAAAATCGAACCCGAAGGGTCCAGTTGCATGTGGGGCTGCGTAAAGGCTCCCTTGGGAACTTCAGATGTACCCAAAGCCTTCCTTTGGGGGCACTTTTGGATGGTCCAAAGGGGCTCGCAACGCATTTCCTGGGGCCTGATTTTTCATTCGTCTGCGATGACGGCTAGGGCTACGTTTAGATTTGCTCAGGAAGAGCGAACCCGGAGGGTCCAGTTGCATGTGGGGCTGCGTAAAGGCTCCCCTGGGGAGTTCTCTTGTACCCAAAGCCTTCCTTTGGTGACACTTTTGGATGGTCCAAAGGGGCTTGCAACGCGTTTTCTGGGGCCCGGGTTTTCAGTCTTCTCCCATGCCGGCTAGGGATATATTTAGGGTTGCTAGGAAAAATCGAACCCGAAGGGTCCTGTTGCATGTGGGGCTGCGTAAAGGCTCCCCTGGGGAGTTCACTTGTACCCAAAGCCTTCCTTTGGGGGCACTTTGGGATGGGCGAAAAGGGCTCGCAACGCATTTCCTGGGGCCTGATTTTTCAGTCGTCTTCGATGCCGGCTAGGGATATGTTTAGGGATGCTGGGAAACAGCGAACCCGGAGGGTCCAGTTGCATGTGGGGCTGCGTAAAGGCTCCCCTGGGGAGATCACTTGTACCCAAAGCCTTCCTTTGCGGGCACTTTTGGATGGGCGAAAAGGGCTCGTAACGCATTTCCTGGGGCCTGATTTTTCAGTCGTCTCCGATGACTGCTAGGGCTATGTTTAGGGATGCTTGGAAACAGCGAACTCGGAGGGTCCAGTTGCATGTGGGGCTGCGTAAAGGCTCCCCTGGGGAGTTCTCTTGTACCCAAAGCCTTCCTTTGGTGACACTTTTGGATGGTCCAAAGGGGCTTGCAACGCGTTTTCTGGGGCCCGGGTTTTCAGTCTTCTCCCATGCCGGCTAGGGATATATTTAGGGTAGCTACGAAAAATCGAACCCGGAGGGTCCTGTTGCATGTGGGGCTGCGTAAAGGCTCCCCTGGGGAGTTCACTTGTACCCAAAGCCTTCCTTTGGGGGCACTTTTGGATGGTCCAAAGGGGCTCACAACACATTTCCTGGGGCCTGATTTTTCACTCGTCTGCGATGACGGCTAGGGCTATGTTTAGGGATGCTCAGAAACAGCGAAACCAGAGGGTCCAGTTGCATGTGGGGCTGCGTAAAGGCTCCCCTGGGGAGTTCACTTGTACCCAAAGCCTTCCTTTGGTGACACTTTTGGATGGTCCAAAGGGGCTTGCAACGCGTTTTCTGGGGCCCGGGTTTTCAGTCTTCTCCCATGCCGGCTAGGGATATATTTAGGGTTGCTTGGAAAAATCGAACCCGAAGGGTCCAGTTGCATGTGGGGCTGCGTAAAGGCTCCCTTGGGAACTTCAGATGTACCCAAAGCCTTCCTTTGGGGGCACTTTTGGATGGTCCAAAGGGGCTCGCAACGCATTTCCTGGGGCCTGATTTTTCATTCGTCTGCGATGACGGCTAGGGCTACGTTTAGATTTGCTCAGGAACAGCGAACCCGAAGGGTCCAGTTGCATGTGGGGCTGCGTAAAGGCTCCCTTGGGAACTTCAGATGTACCCAAAGCCTTCCTTTGGGGGCACTTTTGGATGGTCCAAAGGGGCTCGCAACGCATTTCCTGGGGCCTGATTTTTCATTCGTCTGCGATGACGGCTAGGGCTACGTTTAGATTTGCTCAGGAAGAGCGAACCCGGAGGGTCCAGTTGCATGTGGGGCTGCGTAAAGGCTCCCCTGGGGAGTTCTCTTGTACCCAAAGCCTTCCTTTGGTGACACTTTTGGATGGTCCAAAGGGGCTTGCAACGCGTTTTCTGGGGCCCGGGTTTTCAGTCTTCTCCCATGCCGGCTAGGGATATATTTAGGGTTGCTAGGAAAAATCGAACCCGAAGGGTCCTGTTGCATGTGGGGCTGCGTAAAGGCTCCCCTGGGGAGTTCACTTGTACCCAAAGCCTTCCTTTGGGGGCACTTTGGGATGGGCGAAAAGGGCTCGCAACGCATTTCCTGGGGCCTGATTTTTCAGTCGTCTTCGATGCCGGCTAGGGATATGTTTAGGGATGCTGGGAAACAGCGAACCCGGAGGGTCCAGTTGCATGTGGGGCTGCGTAAAGGCTCCCCTGGGGAGATCACTTGTACCCAAAGCCTTCCTTTGCGGGCACTTTTGGATGGGCGAAAAGGGCTCGTAACGCATTTCCTGGGGCCTGATTTTTCAGTCGTCTCCGATGACTGCTAGGGCTATGTTTAGGGATGCTTGGAAACAGCGAACTCGGAGGGTCCAGTTGCATGTGGGGCTGCGTAAAGGCTCCCCTGGGGAGTTCTCTTGTACCCAAAGCCTTCCTTTGGTGACACTTTTGGATGGTCCAAAGGGGCTTGCAACGCGTTTTCTGGGGCCCGGGTTTTCAGTCTTCTCCCATGCCGGCTAGGGTTATGTTTAGGGTTGCTCGGAAAGAGCGAACCCGGAAGGTCCAGTTGCATGTGGGGCTGCATAAAGGCTCCCCTGGGGAGTTCACTTGTACCCAAAGCCTTCTTTTGGGGGCACTTTTGGATGGGCGAAAAGGGCTCGCAACATATTTCCTGGGGCCTGATTTTTCACTCGTCTCCGATGACGGCTAGGGCTACGTTTAGGTTTGCTCAGGAACAGTGAACCCGGAGGGTCCAGTTGCATGTGGGGCTGCGTAAAGGCTCCCCTGGGGAGATCACTTGTTCCCAAAGCCTTCCTTTGGGGGCACTTTTGGATGGTCCAAAGGGGCTCGCAACGCATTTCCTGGGGCCTGATTTTTCAGTCGTCTTAGATGACGGCTAGGGCTACGTTTAGGTTTGCTCAGGAACAGCGAACCCGGAGGGTCCAGTTGCATGTGGGGCTGCGTAAAGGCTCCCCTGGGGAGTTCACTTGTACCCAAAGCCTTCCTTTGGTGACACTTTTGGATGGTCCAAAGGGGCTAGCAACACGTTTTCTGGGGCCCGGGTTTTCAGTCTTCTCCCATGCCGGCTAGGGATATATTTAGGGTTGCTAGGAAAAATCGAACCCGAAGGGTCCTGTTGCATGTGGGGCTGCGTAAAGGCTCCCCTGGGGAGTTCACTTGTACCCAAAGCCTTCCTTTGGGGGCACTTTGGGATGGCCGAAAAGGTCTCGCAACGCATTTCCTGGGGCCTGATTTTTCAGTCGTCTTCGATGCCGGCTAGGGCTATGTTTAGGGATGCTGGGAAACAGCGAAACCGGAGGGTCCAGTTGCATGTGGGCCTGCGTAAAGGCTCCCCTGGGGAGATCACTTGTATCCAAAGCCTTCCTTTTCGGGCACTTTTGGATGGGCGAAAAGGGCTCGTAACGCATTTCCTGGGGCCTGATTTTTCAGTCGTCTCCGATGACTGCTAGGGCTATGTTTAGGGATGCTTGGAAACAGCGAACTCGGAGGGTCCAGTTGCATATGGGGCTGCGTAAAGGCTCCCCTGGGAACTTCAGATGTACCCAAAGCCTTCCTTTGGGGGCACTTTTGGATGGTCCAAAGGGGCTCACAACACATTTCCTGGGGCCTGATTTTTCACTCGTCTGCGATGACGGCTAGGGCTATGTTTAGGGATGCTCAGAAACAGCGAAACCAGAGGGTCCAGTTGCATGTGGGGCTGCGTAAAGGCTCCCCTGGGGAGTTCACTTGTACCCAAAGCCTTCCTTTGGTGACACTTTTGGATGGTCCAAAGGGGCTTGCATCGCGTTTTCTGGGGCCCGGGTTTTCAGTCTTCTCCCATGCCGGCTAGGGATATATTTAGGGTTGCTTGGAAAAATCGAACCCGAAGGGTCCAGTTGCATGTGGGGCTGCGTAAAGGCTCCCTTGGGAACTTCAGATGTACCCAAAGCCTTCCTTTGGGGGCACTTTTGGATGGTCCAAAGGGGCTCGCAACGCATTTCCTGGGGCCTGATTTTTCATTCGTCTGCGATGACGGCTAGGGCTACGTTTAGATTTGCTCAGGAAGAGCGAACCCGGAGGGTCCAGTTGCATGTGGGGCTGCGTAAAGGCTCCCCTGGGGAGTTCTCTTGTACCCAAAGCCTTCCTTTGGTGACACTTTTGGATGGTCCAAAGGGGCTTGCAACGCGTTTTCTGGGGCCCGGGTTTTCAGTCTTCTCCCATGCCGGCTAGGGATATATTTAGGGTTGCTAGGAAAAATCGAACCCGAAGGGTCCTGTTGCATGTGGGGCTGCGTAAAGGCTCCCCTGGGGAGTTCACTTGTACCCAAAGCCTTCCTTTGGGGGCACTTTGGGATGGGCGAAAAGGGCTCGCAACGCATTTCCTGGGGCCTGATTTTTCAGTCGTCTTCGATGCCGGCTAGGGATATGTTTAGGGATGCTGGGAAACAGCGAACCCGGAGGGTCCAGTTGCATGTGGGGCTGCGTAAAGGCTCCCCTGGGGAGATCACTTGTACCCAAAGCCTTCCTTTGCGGGCACTTTTGGATGGGCGAAAAGGGCTCGTAACGCATTTCCTGGGGCCTGATTTTTCAGTCGTCTCCGATGACTGCTAGGGCTATGTTTAGGGATGCTTGGAAACAGCGAACTCGGAGGGTCCAGTTGCATGTGGGGCTGCGTAAAGGCTCCCCTGGGGAGTTCTCTTGTACCCAAAGCCTTCCTTTGGTGACACTTTTGGATGGTCCAAAGGGGCTTGCAACGCGTTTTCTGGGGCCCGGGTTTTCAGTCTTCTCCCATGCCGGCTAGGGATATATTTAGGGTAGCTACGAAAAATCGAACCCGGAGGGTCCTGTTGCATGTGGGGCTGCGTAAAGGCTCCCCTGGGGAGTTCACTTGTACCCAAAGCCTTCCTTTGGGGGCACTTTTGGATGGTCCAAAGGGGCTCACAACACATTTCCTGGGGCCTGATTTTTCACTCGTCTGCGATGACGGCTAGGGCTATGTTTAGGGATGCTCAGAAACAGCGAAACCAGAGGGTCCAGTTGCATGTGGGGCTGCGTAAAGGCTCCCCTGGGGAGTTCACTTGTACCCAAAGCCTTCCTTTGGTGACACTTTTGGATGGTCCAAAGGGGCTTGCAACGCGTTTTCTGGGGCCCGGGTTTTCAGTCTTCTCCCATGCCGGCTAGGGATATATTTAGGGTTGCTTGGAAAAATCGAACCCGAAGGGTCCAGTTGCATGTGGGGCTGCGTAAAGGCTCCCTTGGGAACTTCAGATGTACCCAAAGCCTTCCTTTGGGGGCACTTTTGGATGGTCCAAAGGGGCTCGCAACGCATTTCCTGGGGCCTGATTTTTCATTCGTCTGCGATGACGGCTAGGGCTACGTTTAGATTTGCTCAGGAACAGCGAACCCGAAGGGTCCAGTTGCATGTGGGGCTGCGTAAAGGCTCCCTTGGGAACTTCAGATGTACCCAAAGCCTTCCTTTGGGGGCACTTTTGGATGGTCCAAAGGGGCTCGCAACGCATTTCCTGGGGCCTGATTTTTCATTCGTCTGCGATGACGGCTAGGGCTACGTTTAGATTTGCTCAGGAACAGCGAACCCGGAGGGTCCAGTTGCATGTGGGGCTGCGTAAAGGCTCCCCTGGGGAGTTCTCTTGTACCCAAAGCCTTCCTTTGGTGACACTTTTGGATGGTCCAAAGGGGCTTGCAACGCGTTTTCTGGGGCCCGGGTTTTCAGTCTTCTCCCATGCCGGCTAGGGATATATTTAGGGTTGCTAGGAAAAATCGAACCCGAAGGGTCCTGTTGCATGTGGGGCTGCGTAAAGGCTCCCCTGGGGAGTTCACTTGTACCCAAAGCCTTCCTTTGGGGGCACTTTGGGATGGGCGAAAAGGGCTCGCAACGCATTTCCTGGGGCCTGATTTTTCAGTCGTCTTCGATGCCGGCTAGGGATATGTTTAGGGATGCTGGGAAACAGCGAACCCGGAGGGTCCAGTTGCATGTGGGGCTGCGTAAAGGCTCCCCTGGGGAGATCACTTGTACCCAAAGCCTTCCTTTGCGGGCACTTTTGGATGGGCGAAAAGGGCTCGTAACGCATTTCCTGGGGCCTGATTTTTCAGTCGTCTCCGATGACTGCTAGGGCTATGTTTAGGGATGCTTGGAAACAGCGAACTCGGAGGGTCCAGTTGCATGTGGGGCTGCGTAAAGGCTCCCCTGGGGAGTTCTCTTGTACCCAAAGCCTTCCTTTGGTGACACTTTTGGATGGTCCAAAGGGGCTTGCAACGCGTTTTCTGGGGCCCGGGTTTTCAGTCTTCTCCCATGCCGGCTAGGGTTATGTTTAGGGTTGCTCGGAAAGAGCGAACCCGGAAGGTCCAGTTGCATGTGGGGCTGCATAAAGGCTCCCCTGGGGAGTTCACTTGTACCCAAAGCCTTCTTTTGGGGGCACTTTTGGATGGGCGAAAAGGGCTCGCAACATATTTCCTGGGGCCTGATTTTTCACTCGTCTCCGATGACGTCTAGGGCTACGTTTAGGTTTGCTCAGGAACAGTGAACCCGGAGGGTCCAGTTGCATGTGGGGCTGCGTAAAGGCTCCCCTGGGGAGATCACTTGTTCCCAAAGCCTTCCTTTGGGGGCACTTTTGGATGGTCCAAAGGGGCTCGCAACGCATTTCCTGGGGCCTGATTTTTCAGTCGTCTTAGATGACGGCTAGGGCTACGTTTAGGTTTGCTCAGGAACAGCGAACCCGGAGGGTCCAGTTGCATGTGGGGCTGCGTAAAGGCTCCCCTGGGGAGTTCACTTGTACCCAAAGCCTTCCTTTGGTGACACTTTTGGATGGTCCAAAGGGGCTAGCAACACGTTTTCTGGGGCCCGGGTTTTCAGTCTTCTCCCATGCCGGCTAGGGATATATTTAGGGTTGCTAGGAAAAATCGAACCCGAAGGGTCCTGTTGCATGTGGGGCTGCGTAAAGGCTCCCCTGGGGAGTTCACTTGTACCCAAAGCCTTCCTTTGGGGGCACTTTGGGATGGCCGAAAAGGTCTCGCAACGCATTTCCTGGGGCCTGATTTTTCAGTCGTCTTCGATGCCGGCTAGGGCTATGTTTAGGGATGCTGGGAAACAGCGAAACCGGAGGGTCCAGTTGCATGTGGGCCTGCGTAAAGGCTCCCCTGGGGAGATCACTTGTATCCAAAGCCTTCCTTTTCGGGCACTTTTGGATGGGCGAAAAGGGCTCGTAACGCATTTCCTGGGGCCTGATTTTTCAGTCGTCTCCGATGACTGCTAGGGCTATGTTTAGGGATGCTTGGAAACAGCGAACTCGGAGGGTACAGTTGCATATGGGGCTGCGTAAAGGCTCCCCTGGGAACTTCAGATGTACCCAAAGCCTTCCTTTGGGGGCACTTTTGGATGGTCCAAAGGGGCTTGCAACGCATTTCCTGGGGCCTGATTTTTCAGTCGTCTCCGATGACGGCCAGGGCTACGTTTAGGTTTGCTCAGGAACAGCGAACCCGGAGGGTCCAGTTGCATGTGGGGCTGCGTAAAGGCTCCCCTGGGGAGTTCTCTTGTACCCAAAGCCTTCCTTTGGTGACACTTTTGGATGGTCCAAAGGGGCTTGCAACGCGTTTTCTGGGGCCCGGGTTTTCAGTCTTCTCCCATGCCGGCTAGGGATATATTTAGGGTTGCTTGGAAAAATCGAACCCGAAGGGTCCAGTTGAATGTGGGGCTGCGTAAAGGCTCCCCTGGGGAGTTCACTTGTACCCAAAGCCTTCCTTTGGGGGCACTTTGGGATGGGCGAATAGGGCTCGCAACGCATTTGCTGGGGCCAGATATTTCAGTCGTCTTCGATGCCGGCTAGGGCTATGTTTAGGTTTGCTCAGGAACAGCGAACCCGGAGGGTCCAGTTGCATGTGGGGCTGCGTAAAGGCTCCCCTGGGGAGTTCTCTTGTACCCAAAGCCTTCATTTGGGGGCACTTTTGGATGGTCCAAAGGGGCTTGCAACGCATTTCCTGGGGCCTGATTTTTCAGTCGTCTCTGATGACGGCTAGGGCTACGTTTAGGTTTGCTCAGGAACAGCGAACCCGGAGGGTCCAGTTGCATGTGGGGCTGCGTAAAGGCTCCCCTGGGGAGTTCTCTTGTACCCAAAGCCTTCCTTTGGGGGCACTTTTGGATGGTCCAAAGGGGCTTGCAACGCGTTTTCTGGGGCCCGGGTTTTCAGTCTTCTCCCATGCCGGCTAGGGATATATTTAGGGTTGCTAGGAAAAATCGAACCCGGAGGGTCCTGTTGCATGTGGGGCTGCGTAAAGGCTCCCCTGGGGAGTTCACTTGTACCCAAAGCCTTCCTTTGGGGGCACTTTTGGATGGTCCAAAGGGGCTCACAACACATTTCCTGGGGCCTGATTTTTCACTCGTCTGCGATGACGGCTAGGGCTATGTTTAGGGATGCTCAGAAACAGCGAAACCAGAGGGTCCAGTTGCATGTGGGGCTGCGTAAAGGCTCCCCTGGGGAGTTCACTTGTACCCAAAGCCTTCCTTTGGTGACACTTTTGGATGGTCCAAAGGGGCTTGCAAAGCGTTTTCTGGGGCCCGGGTTTTCAGTCTTCTCCCATGCCGGCTAGGGATATATTTAGGGTTGCTTGGAAAAATCGAACCCGAAGGGTCCAGTTGCATGTGGGGCTGCGTAAAGGCTCCCTTGGGAACTTCAGATGTACCCAAAGCCTTCCTTTGGGGGCACTTTTGGATGGTCCAAAGGGGCTCGCAACGCATTTCCTGGGGCCTGATTTTTCATTCGTCTGCGATGACGGCTAGGGCTACGTTTAGATTTGCTCAGGAAGAGCGAACCCGGAGGGTCCAGTTGCATGTGGGGCTGCGTAAAGGCTCCCCTGGGGAGTTCTCTTGTACCCAAAGCCTTCCTTTGGTGACACTTTTGGATGGTCCAAAGGGGCTTCCAACGCGTTTTCTGGGGCCCGGGTTTTCAGTCTTCTCCCATGCCGGCTAGGGATATATTTAGGGTTGCTTGGAAAAATCGAACCCGAAGGGTCCAGTTGCATGTGGGGCTGCGTAAAGGCTCCCTTGGGAACTTCAGATGTACCCAAAGCCTTCCTTTGGTGACACTTTTGGATGGTCCAAAGGGGCTCGCAACGCATTTCCTGGGGCCTGATTTTTCATTCGTCTCCGATGACGGCTAGGGATACGTTTAGATTTGCTCAGGAAGAGCGAACACGGAGGGTCCAGTTGCATGTGGGGCTGCGTAAAGGCTCCCCTGGGGAGTTCTCTTGTACCCAAAGCCTTCCTTTGGTGACACTTTTGGATGGTCCAAAGGGGCTTGCAACGCGTTTTCTGGGGCCCGGGTTTTCAGTCTTCTCCCATGCCGGCTAGGGATATATTTAGGGTTGCTAGGAAAAATCGAACCCGAAGGGTCCTGTTGCATGTGGGGCTGCGTAAAGGCTCCCCTGGGGAGTTCACTTGTACCCAAAGCCTTCCTTTGGGGGCACTTTGGGATGGCCGAAAAGGTCTCGCAACGCATTTGCTGGGGCCTGATTTTTCAGTCGTCTTCGATGCCGGCTAGGGATATGTTTAGGGATGCTGGGAAACAGCGAACCCGGAGGGTCCAGTTGCATGTGGGGCTGCGTAAAGGCTCCCCTGGGGAGATCACTTGTACCCAAAGCCTTCCTTTGCGGGCACTTTTGGATGGGCGAAAAGGGCTCGTAACGCATTTCCTGGGGCCTGATTTTTCAGTCGTCTCCGATGACTGCTAGGGCTATGTTTAGGGATGCTTGGAAACAGCGAACTCGGAGGGTCCAGTTGCATGTGGGGCTGCGTAAAGGCTCCCCTGGGGAGTTCTCTTGTACCCAAAGCCTTCCTTTGGTGACACTTTTGGATGGTCCAAAGGGGCTTGCAACGCGTTTTCTGGGGCCCGGGTTTTCAGTCTTCTCCCATGCCGGCTAGGGTTATGTTTAGGGTTGCTCGGAAAGAGCGAACCCGGAAGGTCCAGTTGCATGTGGGGCTCCATAAAGGCTCCCCTGGGGAGTTCACTTCTACCCAAAGCCTTCTTTTGGGGGCACTTTTGGATGGGCGAAAAGGGCTCGCAACGCATTTCCTGGGGCCTGATTTTTCACTCGTCTCCGATGACGTCTAGGGCTACGTTTAGGTTTGCTCAGGAACAGTGAACCCGGAGGGTCCAGTTGCATGTGGGGCTGCGTAAAGGCTCCCCTGGGGAGATCACTTGTTCCCAAAGCCTTCCTTTGGGGGCACTTTTGGATGGTCCAAAGGGGCTCGCAACGCATTTCCTGGGGCCTGATTTTTCAGTCGTCTTAGATGACGGCTAGGGCTACGTTTAGGTTTGCTCAGGAACAGCGAACCCGGAGGGTCCAGTTGCATGTGGGGCTGCGTAAAGGCTCCCCTGGGGAGTTCACTTGTACCCAAAGCCTTCCTTTGGTGACACTTTTGGATGGTCCAAAGGGGCTTGCAACGCGTTTTCTGGGGCCCGGGTTTTCAGTCTTCTCCCATGCCGGCTAGGGATATATTTAGGGTTGCTAGGAAAAATCGAACCCGAAGGGTCCTGTTGCATGTGGGGCTGCGTAAAGGCTCCCCTGGGGAGTTCACTTGTACCCAAAGCCTTCCTTTGGGGGCACTTTGGGATGGCCGAAAAGGTCTCGCAATGCATTTCCTGGGGCCTGATTTTTCAGTCGTCTTCGATGCCGGCTAGGGCTATGTTTAGGGATGCTGGGAAACAGCGAAACCGGAGGGTCCAGTTGCATGTGGGCCTGCGTAAAGGCTCCCCTGGGGAGATCACTTGTATCCAAAGCCTTCCTTTTCGGGCACTTTTGGATGGGCGAAAAGGGCTCGTAACGCATTTCCTGGGGCCTGATTTTTCAGTCGTCTCCGATGACTGCTAGGGCTATGTTTAGGGATGCTTGGAAACAGCGAACTCGGAGGGTACAGTTGCATATGGGGCTGCGTAAAGGCTCCCCTGGGAACTTCAGATGTACCCAAAGCCTTCCTTTGGGGGCACTTTTGGATGGTCCAAAGGGGCTTGCAACGCATTTCCTGGGGCCTGATTTTTCAGTCGTCTCCGATGACGGCCAGGGCTACGTTTAGGTTTGCTCAGGAACAGCGAACCCGGAGGGTCCAGTTGCATGTGGGGCTGCGTAAAGGCTCCCCTGGGGAGTTCTCTTGTACCCAAAGCCTTCCTTTGGTGACACTTTTGGATGGTCCAAAGGGGCTTGCAACGCGTTTTCTGGGGCCCGGGTTTTCAGTCTTCTCCCATGCCGGCTAGGGATATATTTAGGGTTGCTTGGAAAAATCGAACCCGAAGGGTCCAGTTGAATGTGGGGCTGCGTAAAGGCTCCCCTGGGGAGTTCACTTGTACCCAAAGCCTTCCTTTGGGGGCACTTTGGGATGGGCGAATAGGGCTCGCAACGCATTTGCTGGGGCCAGATATTTCAGTCGTCTTCGATGCCGGCTAGGGCTATGTTTAGGTTTGCTCAGGAACAGCGAACCCGGAGGGTCCAGTTGCATGTGGGGCTGCGTAAAGGCTCCCCTGGGGAGTTCTCTTGTACCCAAAGCCTTCATTTGGGGGCACTTTTGGATGGTCCAAAGGGGCTTGCAACGCATTTCCTGGGGCCTGATTTTTCAGTCGTCTCTGATGACGGCTAGGGCTACGTTTAGGTTTGCTCAGGAACAGCGAACCCGGAGGGTCCAGTTGCATGTGGGGCTGCGTAAAGGCTCCCCTGGGGAGTTCTCTTGTACCCAAAGCCTTCCTTTGGGGGCACTTTTGGATGGTCCAAAGGGGCTTGCAACGCGTTTTCTGGGGCCCGGGTTTTCAGTCTTCTCCCATGCCGGCTAGGGATATATTTAGGGTTGCTAGGAAAAATCGAACCCGGAGGGTCCTGTTGCATGTGGGGCTGCGTAAAGGCTCCCCTGGGGAGTTCACTTGTACCCAAAGCCTTCCTTTGGGGGCACTTTTGGATGGTCCAAAGGGGCTCACAACACATTTCCTGGGGCCTGATTTTTCACTCGTCTGCGATGACGGCTAGGGCTATGTTTAGGGATGCTCAGAAACAGCGAAACCAGAGGGTCCAGTTGCATGTGGGGCTGCGTAAAGGCTCCCCTGGGGAGTTCACTTGTACCCAAAGCCTTCCTTTGGTGACACTTTTGGATGGTCCAAAGGGGCTTGCAAAGCGTTTTCTGGGGCCCGGGTTTTCAGTCTTCTCCCATGCCGGCTAGGGATATATTTAGGGTTGCTTGGAAAAATCGAACCCGAAGGGTCCAGTTGCATGTGGGGCTGCGTAAAGGCTCCCTTGGGAACTTCAGATGTACCCAAAGCCTTCCTTTGGGGGCACTTTTGGATGGTCCAAAGGGGCTCGCAACGCATTTCCTGGGGCCTGATTTTTCATTCGTCTGCGATGACGGCTAGGGCTACGTTTAGATTTGCTCAGGAAGAGCGAACCCGGAGGGTCCAGTTGCATGTGGGGCTGCGTAAAGGCTCCCCTGGGGAGTTCTCTTGTACCCAAAGCCTTCCTTTGGTGACACTTTTGGATGGTCCAAAGGGGCTTCCAACGCGTTTTCTGGGGCCCGGGTTTTCAGTCTTCTCCCATGCCGGCTAGGGATATATTTAGGGTTGCTTGGAAAAATCGAACCCGAAGGGTCCAGTTGCATGTGGGGCTGCGTAAAGGCTCCCTTGGGAACTTCAGATGTACCCAAAGCCTTCCTTTGGTGACACTTTTGGATGGTCCAAAGGGGCTCGCAACGCATTTCCTGGGGCCTGATTTTTCATTCGTCTCCGATGACGGCTAGGGATACGTTTAGATTTGCTCAGGAAGAGCGAACACGGAGGGTCCAGTTGCATGTGGGGCTGCGTAAAGGCTCCCCTGGGGAGTTCTCTTGTACCCAAAGCCTTCCTTTGGTGACACTTTTGGATGGTCCAAAGGGGCTTGCAACGCGTTTTCTGGGGCCCGGGTTTTCAGTCTTCTCCCATGCCGGCTAGGGATATATTTAGGGTTGCTAGGAAAAATCGAACCCGAAGGGTCCTGTTGCATGTGGGGCTGCGTAAAGGCTCCCCTGGGGAGTTCACTTGTACCCAAAGCCTTCCTTTGGGGGCACTTTGGGATGGCCGAAAAGGTCTCGCAACGCATTTGCTGGGGCCTGATTTTTCAGTCGTCTTCGATGCCGGCTAGGGATATGTTTAGGGATGCTGGGAAACAGCGAACCCGGAGGGTCCAGTTGCATGTGGGGCTGCGTAAAGGCTCCCCTGGGGAGATCACTTGTACCCAAAGCCTTCCTTTGCGGGCACTTTTGGATGGGCGAAAAGGGCTCGTAACGCATTTCCTGGGGCCTGATTTTTCAGTCGTCTCCGATGACTGCTAGGGCTATGTTTAGGGATGCTTGGAAACAGCGAACTCGGAGGGTCCAGTTGCATGTGGGGCTGCGTAAAGGCTCCCCTGGGGAGTTCTCTTGTACCCAAAGCCTTCCTTTGGTGACACTTTTGGATGGTCCAAAGGGGCTTGCAACGCGTTTTCTGGGGCCCGGGTTTTCAGTCTTCTCCCATGCCGGCTAGGGTTATGTTTAGGGTTGCTCGGAAAGAGCGAACCCGGAAGGTCCAGTTGCATGTGGGGCTCCATAAAGGCTCCCCTGGGGAGTTCACTTCTACCCAAAGCCTTCTTTTGGGGGCACTTTTGGATGGGCGAAAAGGGCTCGCAACGCATTTCCTGGGGCCTGATTTTTCACTCGTCTCCGATGACGTCTAGGGCTACGTTTAGGTTTGCTCAGGAACAGTGAACCCGGAGGGTCCAGTTGCATGTGGGGCTGCGTAAAGGCTCCCCTGGGGAGATCACTTGTTCCCAAAGCCTTCCTTTGGGGGCACTTTTGGATGGTCCAAAGGGGCTCGCAACGCATTTCCTGGGGCCTGATTTTTCAGTCGTCTTAGATGACGGCTAGGGCTACGTTTAGGTTTGCTCAGGAACAGCGAACCCGGAGGGTCCAGTTGCATGTGGGGCTGCGTAAAGGCTCCCCTGGGGAGTTCACTTGTACCCAAAGCCTTCCTTTGGTGACACTTTTGGATGGTCCAAAGGGGCTTGCAACGCGTTTTCTGGGGCCCGGGTTTTCAGTCTTCTCCCATGCCGGCTAGGGATATATTTAGGGTTGCTAGGAAAAATCGAACCCGAAGGGTCCTGTTGCATGTGGGGCTGCGTAAAGGCTCCCCTGGGGAGTTCACTTGTACCCAAAGCCTTCCTTTGGGGGCACTTTGGGATGGCCGAAAAGGTCTCGCAATGCATTTCCTGGGGCCTGATTTTTCAGTCGTCTTCGATGCCGGCTAGGGCTATGTTTAGGGATGCTGGGAAACAGCGAAACCGGAGGGTCCAGTTGCATGTGGGCCTGCGTAAAGGCTCCCCTGGGGAGATCACTTGTATCCAAAGCCTTCCTTTTCGGGCACTTTTGGATGGGCGAAAAGGGCTCGTAACGCATTTCCTGGGGCCTGATTTTTCAGTCGTCTCCGATGACTGCTAGGGCTATGTTTAGGGATGCTTGGAAACAGCGAACTCGGAGGGTACAGTTGCATATGGGGCTGCGTAAAGGCTCCCCTGGGAACTTCAGATGTACCCAAAGCCTTCCTTTGGGGGCACTTTTGGATGGTCCAAAGGGGCTTGCAACGCATTTCCTGGGGCCTGATTTTTCAGTCGTCTCCGATGACGGCCAGGGCTACGTTTAGGTTTGCTCAGGAACAGCGAACCAGGAGGGTCCAGTTGCATGTGGGGCTGCGTAAAGCCTCCCCTGGGGAGTTCTCTTGTACCCAAAGCCTTCCTTTGGGGGCACTTTTGGATGGTCCAAAGGGGCTTGCAACGCGATTTCTGGGGCCCGGGTTTTCAGTCTTCTCCCATGCCGGCTAGGGTTATGTTTAGGGTTGCTCGGAAAGAGCGAACCCGGAGGGTCCAGTTGCATGTGGGGCTGCGTAAAGGCTCCCCTGGGGAGTTCACTTGTACCCAAAGCCTTCCTTTGGGGGCACTTTTGGATGGGCGAAAAGGGCTCGCAACGCATTTCCTGTTTCCTGGGGCCTGATTTTTCACTCGTCTCCGATGACGTCTAGGGCTACGTTTAGGTTTGCTCAGGAACAGTGAACCCGGGGGGTCCAGTTGCATGTGGGGCTGCGTAAAGGCTCCCCTGGGGAGATCACTTGTACCCAAAGCCTTCCTTTGGGGGCACTTTTGGATGGTCCAAAGGGGCTCGCAACGCATTTCCTGGGGCCTGATTTTTCAGTCGTCTTAGATGACGGCTAGGGCTACGTTTAGGTTTGCTCATGAACAGCGAACCCGGAGGGTCCAGTTGCATGTGGGGCTGCGTAAAGGCTCCCCTGGGGAGTTCTCTTGTACCCAAAGCCTTCCTTTGGTGACACTTTTGGATGGTCCAAAGGGGCTTGCAAAGCGTTTTCTGGGGCCCGGGTTTACAGTCTTCTCCCATGCCGGCTAGGGATATATTTAGGGTTGCTTGGAAAAATCGAACCCGAAGGGTCCAGTTGAATGTGGGGCTGCGTAAAGGCTCCCCTGGGGAGTTCTCTTGTACCCAAAGCCTTCCTTTGGGGGCACTTTGGGATGGGCGAAAAGGGCTCGTAACGCATTTCCTGGGGCCAGATATTTCAGTCGTCTTCGATGCCGGCTAGGGCTATGTTTAGGTTTGCTCAGGAACAGCGAACCCGGAGGGTCCAGTTGCATGTGGGGCTGCGTAAAGGCTCCCCTGGGGAGTTCTCTTGTACCCAAAGCCTTCATTTGGGGGCACTTTTGGATGGTCCAAAGGGGCTTGCAACGCATTTCCTGGGGCCTGATTTTTCAGTCGTCTCTGATGACGGCTAGGGCTACGTTTAGGTTTGCTCAGGAACAGCGAACCCGGAGGGTCCAGTTGCATGTGGGGCTGCGTAAAGGCTCCCCTGGGGAGTTCTCTTGTACCCAAAGCCTTCCTTTGGGGGCACTTTTGGATGGTCCAAAGGGGCTTGCAACGCGTTTTCTGGGGCCCGGGTTTTCAGTCTTCTCCCATGCCGGCTAGGGATATATTTAGGGTTGATCGGAAAAATCGAACCCGGAGGGTCCAGTTGCATGTGGGGCTGCGTAAAGGCTCCCCTGGGGAGTTCTCTTGTACCCAAAGCCTTCCTTTGGTGACACTTTTGGATGGTCCAAAGGGGCTTGCAACGCGTTTTCTGGGGCCCGGGTTTTCAGTCTTCTCCCATGCCGGCTAGGGATATATTTAGGGTTGCTTGGAAAAATCGAACCCGAAGGGTCCAGTTGCATGTGGGGCTGCGTAAAGGCTACCTTGGGAACTTCAGATGTACCCAAAGCCTTCCTTTGGGGGCACTTTTGGATGGTCCAAAGGGGCTCGCAACGCATTTCCTGGGGCCTGATTTTTCATTCGTCTGCGATGACGGCTAGGGCTACGTTTAGATTTGCTCAGGAAGAGCGAACCCGGACGGTCCAGTTGCATGTGGGGCTGCGTAAAGGCTCCCCTGGGGAGTTCTCTTGTACCCAAAGCCTTCCTTTGGTGACACTTTTGGATGGTCCAAAGGGGCTTGCAACGCGTTTTCTGGGGCCCGGGTTTTCAGTCTTCTCCCATGCCGGCTAGGGATATATTTAGGGTTGCTTGGAAAAATCGAACCCGAAGGGTCCAGTTGCATGTGGGGCTGCGTAAAGGCTCCAGAGGGAACTTCAGATGTACCCAAAGCCTTCCCGTGGGGGCACTTTTGGATGGTCCAAAGGGGCTCGCAACGCATTTCCTGGGGCCTGATTTTTCACTCGTCTCCGATGACGGCTAGGGCTACGTTTAGATTTGCTCAGGAAGAGCGAACCCGGAGGGTCCAGTTGCATGTGGGGCTGCGTAAAGGCTCCCCTGGGGAGTTCTCTTGTACCCAAAGCCTTCCTTTGGTGACACTTTTGGATGGTCCAAAGGGGCTTGCAACGCGTTTTCTGGGGCCCGGGTTTTCAGTCTTCTCCTATGCCGGCTAGGGTTATGTTTAGGGTTGCTCGGAAAGAGCGAACCCGGAAGGTCCAGTTGCATGTGGGGCTGCATAAAGGCTCCCCTCGGGAGTTCACTTGTACCCAAAGCCTTCTTTTGGGGGCACTTTTGGATGGGCGAAAAGGGCTCGCAACGCATTTCCTGGGGCCTGATTTTTCACTCGTCTCCGATGACGTCTAGGGCTACGTTTAGGTTTGCTCAGGAACAGTGAACCCGGAGGGTCCAGTTGCATGTGGGGCTGCGTAAAGGCTCCCCTGGGGAGTTCACTTGTACCCAAAGCCTTCCTTTGGTGACACTTTTGGATGGTCCAAAGGGGCTTGCAACGCGTTTTCTGGGGCCCGGGTTTTCAGTCTTCTCCCATGCCGGCTAGGGATATATTTAGGGTTGCTAGGAAAAATCGAACCCGAAGGGTCCTGTTGCATGTGGGGCTGTGTAAAGGCTCCCCTGGGGAGTTCACTTGTACCCAAAGCCTTCCTTTGGGGGCACTTTGGGATGGCCGAAAAGGTCTCGCAACGCATTTCCTGGGGCCTGATTTTTCAGTCGTCTTCGATGCCGGCTAGGGCTATGTTTAGGGATGCTGGGAAACAGCGAACCCGGAGGGTCCAGTTGCATGTGGGGCTGCGTAAAGGCTCCCCTGGGGAGATCACTTGTACCCAAAGCCTTCCTTTTCGGGCACTTTTGGATGGGCGAAAAGGGCTCGTAACGCATTTCCTGGGGCCTGATTTTTCAGTCGTCTCCGATGACTGCTAGGGCTATGTTTAGGGATGCTTGGAAACAGCGAACTCGGAGGGTACAGTTGCATATGGGGCTGCGTAAAGGCTCCCCTGGGAACTTCAGATGTACCCAAAGCATTCCTTTGGGGGCACTTTTGGATGGTCCAAAGGGGCTTGCAACGCATTTCCTGGGGCCTGATTTTTCAGTCGTCTCCGATGACGGCCAGGGCTACGTTTAGGTTTGCTCAGGAACAGCGAACCCGGAGGGTCCAGTTGCATGTGGGGCTGCGTAAAGGCTCCCCTGGGGAGTTCTCTTGTACCCAAAGCCTTCCTTTGGGGGCACTTTTGGATGGTCCAAAGGGGCTTGCAACGCGTTTTCTGGGGCCCGGGTTTTCAGTCTTCTCCCATGACGGCTAGGGTTATGTTTAGGGTTGCTCGGAAAGAGCGAACCCGGAAGGTCCAGTTGCATGTGGGGCTGCATAAAGGCTCCCCTGGGGAGTTCACTTGTACCCAAAGCCTTCCTTTGGGGGCACTTTTGGATGGACGAAAAGGGCTCGCAACGCATTTCCTGTTTCCTGGGGCCTGATTTTTCACTCGTCTCCGATGACGTCTAGGGCTACGTTTAGGTTTGCTCAGGAACAGTGAACCCGGAGGGTCCAGTTGCATGTGGGGCTGCGTAAAGGCTCCCCTGGGGAGATCACTTGTTCCCAAAGCCTTCCTTTGGGGGCACTTTTGGATGGTCCAAAGGGGCTCGCAACGCATTTCCTGGGGCCTGATTTTTCAGTCGTCTTAGATGACGGCTAGGGCTACGTTTAGGTTTGCTCATGAACAGCGAACCCGGAGGGTCCAGTTGCATGTGGGGCTGCGTAAAGGCTCCCCTGGGGAGTTCTCTTGTACCCAAAGCCTTCCTTTGGTGACACTTTTGGATGGTCCAAAGGGGCTTGCAACGCGTTTTCTGGGGCCCGGGTTTACAGTCTTCTCCCATGCCGGCTAGGGATATATTTAGGGTTGCTTGGAAAAATCGAACCCGAAGGGTCCAGTTGAATGTGGGGCTGCGTAAAGGCTCCCCTGGGGAGTTCTCTTGTACCCAAAGCCTTCCTTTGGGGGCACTTTGGGATGGGCGAAAAGGGCTCGCAACGCATTTGCTGGGGCCAGATATTTCAGTCGTCTTCGATGCCGGCTAGGGCTATGTTTAGATTTGCTCAGGAACAGCGAACCCGGAGGGTCCAGTTGCATGTGGGGCTGCGTAAAGGCTCCCCTGGGGAGATCTCTTGTACCCAAAGCCTTCATTTGGGGGCACTTTTGGATGGTCCAAAGGGGCTTGCAACGCATTTCCTGCGGCCTGATTTTTCAGTCGTCTCTGATGACGGCTAGGGCTACGTTTAGGTTTGCTCAGGAACAGCGAACCCGGAGGGTCCAGTTGCATGTGGGGCTGCGTAAAGGCTCCCCTGGGGAGTTCTCTTGTACCCAAAGTCTTTCTTTGGGGGCACTTTTGGATGGTCCAAAGGGGCTTGCAACGCGTTTTCTGGGGCCCGGGTTTTCAGTCTTCTCCCATGCCGGCTAGGGATATATTTAGGGTTGATCGGAAAAATCGAACCCGGAGGGTCCAGTTGCATGTGGGGCTGCGTAAAGGCTCCCCTGGGGAGTTCACTTGTACCCAAAGCCTTCCTTTGGTGACACTTTTGGATGGTCCAAAGGGGCTTGCAACGCGTTTTCTGTGGCCCGGGTTTTCAGTCTTCTCCCATGCCGGCTAGGGATATATTTAGGGTTGCTAGGAAAAATCGAACCCGGAGGGTCCTGTTGTATGTGGGGCTGCGTAAAGGCTCCCCTGGGGAGTTCACTTGTACCCAAAGCCTTCCTTTGGGGGCACTTTGGGATGGGCGAAAAGGGCTCGCAACGCATTTGCTGGGGCCTGATTTTTCAGTCGTCTTCGATGCCGGCTAGGGCTATGTTTAGGGATGCTGGGAAACAGCGAACCCGGAGGGTCCAGTTGCATGTGGGGCTGCGTAAAGGCTCCCCTGGGGAGATCACTTGTACCCAAAGCCTTCCTTTGCGGGCACTTTTGGATGGGCGAAAAGGGCTCGTAACGCATTTCCTGGGGCCTGATTTTTCAGTCGTCTCCGATGACTGCTAGGGCTATGTTTAGGGATGCTTGGAAACAGCGAACTCGGAGGGTCCAGTTGCATATGGGGCTGCGTAAAGGCTCCCCTGGGAACTTCAGATGTACCCAAAGCCTTCCTTTGGGGGCACTTTTGGATGGTCCAAAGGGGCTTGCAACGCGTTTTCTGGGGCCCGGGTTTTCAGTCTTCTCCCATGCCGGCTAGGGATATATTTAGGGTTGCTAGGAAAAATCGAACCCGGAGGGTCCTGTTGCATGTGGGGCTGCGTAAAGGCTCCCCTGGGGAGTTCACTTGTACCCAAAGCCTTCCTTTGGGGGCACTTTGGGATGGGCGAAAAGGGCTCGCAACGCATTTCCTGGGGCCTGATTTTTCAGTCGTCTTCGATGCCGGCTAGGGCTATGTTTAGGGATGCTGGGAAACAGCGAACCCGGAGGGTCCAGTTGCATGTGGGGCTGCGTAAAGGCTCCCCTGGGGAGATCACTTGTACCCAAAGCCTTCCTTTGCGGGCACTTTTGGATGGGCGAAAAGGGCTCGTAACGCATTTCCTGGGGCCTGATTTTTCAGTCGTCTCCGATGACTGCTAGGGCTATGTTTAGGGATGCTTGGAAACAGCGAACTCGGAGGGTCCAGTTGCATATGGGGCTGCGTAAAGGCTCCCCTGGGAACTTCAGATGTACCCAAAGCCTTCCTTTGGGGGCACTTTTGGATGGTCCAAAGGGGCTTGCAACGCGTTTTCTGGGGCCCGGGTTTTCAGTCTTCTCCCATGCCGGCTAGGTATATATTTAGGGTTGCTTGGAAAAATCGAACCCGAAGGGTCCAGTTGCATGTGGGGCTGCGTAAAGGCTCCCCTGGGGAGTTCACTTGTACCCAAAGCCTTCCTTTGGGGGCACTTTTGGATGGGCGAAAAGGGCTCGTGACGCATTTCCTGGGGCCTGATTTTTCAGTCGTCTTCGATGCCGGCTAGGGCTATGTTTAGGGATGCTGGGAAACAGCGAACCCGGAGGGTCCAGATGCATGTGGGGCTGCGTAAAGGCTCCCCTGATGAGATCACTTGTACCCAAAGCCTTCCTTTGCGGGCACTTTTGGATGGGCGAAAAGGGCTCGCAACGCATTTCCTGGGGCCTGATTTTTCAGTCGTCTCCGAGGACTGCTAGGGCTATGTTTAGGGTTGCTCGGAAAGAGCGAACCCGGAGGGTCCAGTTGCATGTGGGGCTGCATAAAGGCTCCCCTGGGGAGTTCACTTGTACCCAAAGCCTTACTTTGGGGGCACTTTTGGATGGGCGAAAAGGGCTCGCAACGCATTTCCTGGGGCCTGATTTTTCACTCGTCTCCTATGACGGCCAGGGCTACGTTTAGGTTTGCTCAGGAACAGTGAACCCGGAGGGTCCAGTTGCATGTGGGGCTGCGTAAAGGCTCCCCTGGGGAGATCACTTGTTCCCAAAGCCTTCCTTTGGGGGCACTTTTGGATGGTCCAAAGGGGCTCGCAACGCATTTCCTGGGGCCTGATTTTTCAGTCGTCTCCGATGACGGCTAGGGCTTCGTTTAGGTTTGCTCAGGAACAGCGAACCCGGAGGGTCCAGTTGCATGTGGGGCTGCGTAAAGGCTCCCCTGGGGAGGTCTCTTGTACCCAAAGCCTTCCTTTGGTGACACTTTTGGATGGTCCAAAGGGGCTTGCAACGCGTTTTCTGGGGCCCGGGTTTACAGTCTTCTCCCATGCCGGCTAGGGATATATTTAGGGTTGCTTGGAAAAATCGAACCCGAAGGGTCCAGTTGAATGTGGGGCTGTGTAAAGGCTCCCCTGGGGAGTTCTCTTGTACCCAAAGCCTTCCTTTGGGGGCACTTTGGGATGGGCGAAAAGGGCTCGCAACGCATTTGCTGGGGCCAGATATTTCAGTCGTCTTCGATGCCGGCTAGGGCTATGTTTAGATTTGCTCAGGAACAGCGAACCCGGAGGGTCCAGTTGCATGTGGGGCTGCGTAAAGGCTCCCCTGGGGAGTTCTCTTGTACCCAAAGCCTTCCTTTGCGGGCACTTTTGGATGGGCGAAAAGGGCTCGTAACGCATTTCCTGGGGCCTGATTTTTCAGTCGTCTCCGATGACTGCTAGGGCTATGTTTAGGGATGCTTGGAAACAGCGAACTCGGAGGGTACAGTTGCATATGGGGCTGCGTAAAGGCTCCCCTAGGAACTTCAGATGTACCCAAAGCATTCCTTTGGGGGCACTTTTGGATGGTCCAAAGGGGCTTGCAACGCATTTCCTGTGGCCTGATTTTTCAGTCGTCTCCGATGACGGCCAGGGCTACGTTTAGGTTTGCTCAGGAACAGCGAACCCGGACGGTCCAGTTGCATGTGGGGCTGCGTAAAGGCTCCCCTGGGGAGTTCTCTTGTACCCAAAGCCTTCCTTTGGTGACACTTTTGGATGGTCCAAAGGGGCTTGCAACGCGTTTTCTGGGGCCCGGGTTTTCAGTCTTCTCCCATGCCGGCTAGTGATATATTTAGGGTTGCTCGGAAAGAGCGAACCCAGAAGGTCCAGTTGCATGTGGGGCTGCATAAAGGCTCCCCTGGGGAGTTCACTTGTACCCAAAGCCTTCCTTTGGGGGCACTTTTGGATGGGCGAAAAGGGCTCGCAACGCATTTCCTGGGGCCTGATTTTTCACTCGTCTCCGATGACGTCTAGGGCTACGTTTAGGTTTGCTGAGGAACAGCGAACCCGGAGGGTCCAGTTGCATGTGGGGCTGCGTAAAGGCTCCCCTGGGGAGATCACTTGTTCCCAAAGCCTTCCTTTGGGGGCACTTTTGGATGGTCCAAAGGGGCTCGCAACGCATTTCCTGGAGCCTGATTTTTTAGCCGTCTTAGATGACGGCTAGGGCTACGTTTAGGTTTGCTCATGAACAGCGAACCCGGAGGGTCCAGTTGCATGTGGGGCTGCGTAAAGGCTCCCCTGGGGAGTTCTCTTGTACCCAAAGCCTTCCTTTGGTGACACTTTTGGATGGTCCAAAGGGGCTTGCAACGCGTTTTCTGGGGCCCTGGTTTACAGTTTTCTCCCATGCCGGCTAGGGATATATTTAGGGTTGCTTGGAAAAATCGAACCCGAAGGGTCCAGTTGCATGTGGGGCTGCGTAAAGGCTCCCCTGGGGAGTTCTCTTGTACCCAAAGCCTTCCTTTGGGGGCACTTTGGGATGGGTGAAAAGGGCTCGCAACGCATTTGCTGGGGCCAGATATTTCAGTCGTCTTCGATGCAGCCTAGGGCTATGTTTAGGTTTGCTCAGGAAGAGCGAACCCGGAGGGTCCAGTTGCATGTAGGGCTGCGTAAAGGCTCCCCTGGGGAGTTCTCTTGTACCCAAAGCCTTCCTTTGGGGGCACTTTTGGATGGTCCAAAGGGGCTCGCAACGCATTTCCTGGGGCCTGATTTTTCAGTCGTCTCCGATGACGGCTAGGGCTACCTTTAGGTTTGCTCAGGAACAGCGAACCCGGAGGGTCCAGTTGCATGTGGGGCTGCGTAAAGGCTCCCCTGGGGAGTTCACTTGTACCCAAAGCCTTCCTTTGGGGGCACTTTGGGATGGGCGAAAAGGGCTAGCAACGCATTTCCTGGGGCCTGATTTTTCAGTCGTCTTCGATGCCAGCTAGGGCTATGTTTAGGGATGCTGGGAAACAGCGAACCCGGAGGGTCCAGTTGCATGTGGGGCTGCGTAAGGGCTCCCCTGGGGAGATCACTTGTACCCAAAGCCTTCCTTTGGGGGCACTTTTGGATGGTCCAAAGGGGCTTGCAACGCATTTCCTGGGGCCTGATTTTTCAGTCGTCTCTGATGACGGCTAGGGCTACGTTTAGGTTTGCTCAGGAACAGCGAACCCGGAGGGTCCAGTTGCATGTGGGGCTGCGTAAAGGCTCCCCTGGGGAGTTCTCTTGTACCCAAAGCCTTCCTTTGGGGGCACTTTTGGATGGTCCAAAGGGGCTTGCAACGCGTTTTCTGGGGCCCGGGTTTTCAGTCTTCTCCCATGCCGGCTAGGGATATATTTAGGGTTGATCGGAAAAATCGAACCCGGAGGGTCTAGTTGCATGTGGGGCTGCGTAAAGGCTCCCCTGGGGAGTTCACTTGTACCCAAAGCCTTCCTTTGGTGACACTTTTGGATGGTCCAAAGGGGCTTGCAACGCATTTCCTGGGGCCCGGGTTTTCAGTCTTCTCCCATGCCGGCTAGGGATATATTTAGGGTTGCTAGGAAAAATCGAACCCGAAGGGTCCTGTTGCATGTGGGGCTGCGTAAAGGCTCCCCTGGGGAGTTCACTTGTACCCAAAGCCTTCCTTTGGGGGCACTTTGGGATGGTCCAAAGGGGCTCGCAACGCATTTCCTGGGGCCTGATTTTTCAGTCGTCTTCGATGCCGGCTAGGGCTATGTTTAGGGATGCTGGGAAACAGCGAACCCGGAGGGTCCAGTTGCATGTGGGGCTGCGTAAAGGCTCCCCTGGGGAGTTCACTTGTACCCAAAGCCTTCCTTTGGTGACACTTTTGGATGGTCCAAAGGGGCTTGCAACGCGTTTTCTGGGGCCCGGGTTTTCAGTCTTCTCCCATGCCGGCTAGGGTTATGTTTAGGGTTGCTCGGAAAGAGCGAACCCGGAAGGTCCAGTTGCATGTGGGGCTGCATAAAGGCTCCCCTGGGGAGTTCTGTTGTACCCAAAGCCTTCCTTTGGGGGCACTTTTGGATGGGCGAAAAGGGCTCGCAACGCATTTCCTGGGGCCTGATTTTTCACTCGTCTCCGATGACGTCTATGGCTACGTTTAGGTTTGCTCAGGAACAGTGAACCCGGAGGGTCCAGTTGCATGTGGGGCTGCGTAAAGGCTCCCCTGGGGAGATCACTTGTTCCCAAAGCCTTCCTTTGGGGGCACTTTTGGATGGTCCAAAGGGGCTCGCAACGCATTTCCTGGGGCCTGATTTTTCAGTCGTCTCCGATGACGGCTAGGGCTACGTTTATGTTTGCTCATGAACAGCGAACCCGGAGGGTCCAGTTGCATGTGGGGCTGCGTAAAGGCTCCCCTGGGGAGTTCTCTTGTACCCAAAGCCTTCCTTTGGTGACACTTTTGGATGGTCCAAAGGGGCTTGCAACGCGTTTTCTGGGGCCCGGGTTTTCAGTCTTCTCCCATGCCGGCTAGGGTTATGTTTAGGGTTGCTTGGAAAAATCGAACCCGAAGGGTCCAGTTGCATGTGGGGCTGCGTAAAGGCTCCCCTGGGGAGTTCTCTTGTACCCAAAGCCTTCCTTTGGGGGCACTTTGGGATGGGCGAAAAGGGCTCGCAACGCATTTGCTGGGGCCAGATATTTCAGTCGTCTTCGATGCCGGCTAGGGCTACGTTTAGGTTTGCTCAGGAACAGCGAACCCGGAGGGTCCAGTTGCATGTGGGGCTGCGTAAAGGCTCCCTTGGGGAGTTCTCTTGTACCCAAAGCCTTCCTTTGGGGGCACTTTTGGATGGTCCAAAGGGGCTTGCAACGCATTTCCTGGGGCCTGATTTTTCAGTCGTCTCCGATGACGGCTAGGGCTACGTTTCGGTTTGCTCAGGAACAGCGAACCCGGAGGGTCCAGTTGCATGTGGGGCTGCGTAAAGGCTCCCCTGGGGAGTTCTCTTGTACCCAAAGCCTTCCTTTGGGGGCACTTTTGGATGGTCCAAAGGGGCTTGCAACGCGTTTTCTGGGGCCCAGGTTTTCAGTCTTCTCCCATGCCGGCTAGGGATATATTTAGGGTTGATCGGAAAAATCGAACCCGGAGGGTCTAGTTGCATGTGGGGCTGCGTAAAGGCTCCCCTGGGGAGTTCTCTTGTACCCAAAGCCTTCCTTTGGGGGCACTTTTGGATGGGCGAAAAGGGCTTGCAACACATTTCCTGGGACCTGATTTTTCATTTGTCTGCGATGACGGCTAGGGCTACGTTTAGATTTGCTCAGGAAGAGCGAACCCGGAGGGTCCAGTTGCATGTGGGGCTGCGTAAAGGCTCCCCTGGGGAGTTCTCTTGTACCCAAAGCCTTCCTTTGGGGGCACTTGGGGATGGGTGAAAAGGGCTCGTAACGCATTTCCTGGGGCCTGATTTTTCAGTCGTCTTCGATGCCGGCTAGGGCTATGTTTAGGTTTGCTCAGGAACAGTGAACCCGGAGGGTCCAGTTGCATGTGGGGCTGCGTAAAGGCTCCCCTGGGGAGATCACTTGTACCCAAAGCCTTCCTTTGGGGGCACTTTTGGATGGTCCAAAGGAGCTTGCAACGCATTTCCTGGGGCCTGATTTTTCAGTCGTCTCCGATGACGGCTAGGGCTACGTTTAGGTTTGCTCATGAACAGCGAACCCGGAGGGTCCAGTTGCATGTGGGGCTGCGTAAAGGCTCCCCTGGGGAGTTCTCTTGTACCCAAAGCCTTCCTTTGGTGACACTTTTGGATGGTCCAAAGGGGCTTGCAACGCGTTTTCTGGGGCCCGGGTTTTCAGTCTTCTCCCATGCCGGCTAGGGATATATTTAGGGTTGATCGGAAAAATCAAACCCGGAGGGTCCACTTGCATGTGGGGCTGCGTAAAGGCTCCCCTGGGGAGTTCACTTGTACCCAAAGCCGTCCTTTGGTGACACTTTTGGATGGTCCAAAGGGGCTTGCAACGCGTTTTCTGGGGCACGGGTTTTCAGTCTTCTCCCTTGCCGGCTAGGGATATATTTAGGGTTGTTCGAAAAATCGAACCCAAACGGTCCAGTTGCATGTGGGGCTGCGTAAAGGCTCCCCTGGGGAGTTCACTTATATCCAAAGCCTTCCTTTTGGGACACTTTTGGATGGGCGAAAAGGCCTCGGAACGCATTTCCTGGGGCCTGATTTTTCAGTCGTCTCCGATGACTGCTAGGGCTATGTTTAGGGATGCTTGGAAACAGCGAACTCGGAGGGTCCAGTTGCATATGGGGCTGCGTAAAGGCTCCCCTGGGAACTTCAGATGTACCGAAAGCCTTCCTTTGGGGGCACTTTTGGATGGTCCAAAGGGGCTTGCAACGCGTTTTCTGGGGCCCGGGTTTTCAGTCTTCTCCCATGCCGGCTAGGGATATGTTTAGGGATGCTCGGAAACAGCGAACCCGGAGGGTCCAGTTGCATGTGGGGCTGCATAAAGGCTCCCCTGGGGAGTTCACTTGTACCCAAAGCCTTCCTTTGGGGGCACTTTTGGATGGGCGAAAAGGCGTCGGAACGCATTTCCAGGGGCCTGATTTTTCACTCGTCTCCGATGACGGCCAGGGCTACGTTTAGGTTTGCTCAGGAACAGTGAACCTGGAGGGTCCAGTTGCATGTGGGGCTGCGTAAAGGCACCCCTGGGGAGATCACTTGTACCTAAAGTCTTCCTTTGGGGGCACTTTTGGATGGTCCAAAGGGGCTTGCAACGCATTTCCTGGGGCCTGATTTTTCAGTCGTCTCCGATGACTGCAAGGGCTACGTTTAGGTTTGCTCATGAACAGCGAACCTGGAGGGTCCAGTTGCATGTGGGGCTGCGTAAAGGCTCCCCTGGGGAGTTCTCTTGTACCCAAAGCCTTCCTTTGGGGGCACTTTTGGATGGTCCAAAGGGGCTTGCAACGCGTTTTCTGGGGCCCGGGTTTTCAGTCTTCTCCCATGCCGTCTAGGGTTATGTATAGGGATGCTCGGAAACAGCGAACCCGGACGGTCCAGTTGCACGTTGGGCTGCATAAAGGCTCCCCTGGGGAGTTCACTTGTACCCAAAGCCTTCCTTTGGGGGCACTTTTGGATGGGCGAAAAGGGCTCGTAACACATTTCCTGGGGCCTGATTTTTCACTCGTCTCCGATGACGTCTAGTGCTACGTTTAGGTTTGCTCAGGAACAGTGAACCTGGAGGGTCCAGTTGCATGTGGGTCTGCGTAAAGGCTCCCCTGGGGAGTTCTCTTGTACCCAAAGCCTTCCTTTGGGGGCACTTTTGGATGGTCCAAAGGGGCTTGCAACGCGTTTTCTGGGGCCCGGGTTTTCAGTCTTCTCCCATGCCGGCTAGGGTTATGTATAGGGATGCTCGGAAACAGCGAACCCGGACGGTCCAGTTGCACGTGGGGCTGCATAAAGGCTCCCCTGGGGAGTTCACTTGTACCCAAAGCCTTCCTTTGGGGGCACTTTTGGATGGGCGAAAAGGGCTCGTAACGCATTTCCTGGGGCCTGATTTTTCACTCGTCTCCGATGACGTCTAGGGCTACGTTTAGGTTTGCTCAGGAACAGTGAACCCGGAGGGTCCAGTTGCATGTGGGGCTGCGTAAAGGCTCCCCTGGGGAGTTCTCTTGTACCCAAAGCCTTCCTTTGGTGACACTTTTGGATGGTCCAAAGGGGCTTGCAACGCGTTTTCTGGGGCCCGGGTTTACAGTCTTCTCCCATGCCGGCTATTGATATATTTAGGGTTGCTTGGAAAAATCGAACCAGAAGGGTACAGTTGCATGTGGGGCTGCGTAAAGGGTCACCTAGGGAGTTCTCTTGTACCCAAAGCCTTCCTTTGGGGGCACTTTTGGATGGGCGAAAAGGGCTCGCAACGCATTTGCTGGGGCCAGATTTTTCAGTCGTCTCCGATGCCGGCTAGGGATATGTTTAGGTTTGCTCAGGAACAGCGAACCCGGAGGGTCCAGTTGCATGTGGGGCTGCGTAAAGGCTCCCCTGGGGAGTTCTCTAGTACCCAAAGCCTTCATTTGGGGGCACTTTTGGATGGTCCAAAGGGGCTTGCAACGCGTTTTCTGGGGCCTGGCTTTTCAGTCTTCTCCCATGCTGGCTAGTGATATATTTAGGGTTGCTCGGAAAAATCGAACCCGGAGGGTCCAGTTGCATGTGGGGCTGCGTAAAGGCTCCCCTGGGGAGTTCACTTGTACCCAAAGCCTTCCTTTGGGGGCACTTTGGGATGGGCGAAAAGGGCTCGCAACGCATTTCCTGGGGCCTGATTTTTCAGTCGTCTTCGATGCCGGCTAGGGCTATGTTTAGGGATGCTGGGAAACAGCGAACCCGGAGGGTCCAGTTGCATGTGGGGCTGTGTAAAGGCTCCCCTGGGGAGATCACTTGTACCCAAAGCCTTCCTTTGCGGGCACTTTTGGATGGGCGAAAAGGGCTCGTAACGCATTTCCTGTAGCCTGATTTTTCAGTCGTCTCCGATGACTGCTAGGGCTATGTTTAGGGATGCTTGGAAACAGCGAACTCGGAGGGTACAGTTGCATATGGGGCTGCGTAAAGGCTCCCCTAGGAACTTCAGATGTACCCAAAGCATTCCTTTGGGGGCACTTTTGGATGGTCCAAAGGGGCTTGCAACGCATTTCCTGGGGCCTGATTTTTCAGTCGTCTCCGATGACGGCCAGGGCTACGTTTAGGTTTGCTCAGGAACAGCGAACCCGGACGGTCCAGTTGCATGTGGGGCTGCGTAAAGGCTCCCCTGGGGAGTTCTCTTGTACCCAAAGCCTTCCTTTGGTGACACTTTTGGATGGTCCAAAGGGGCTTGCAACGCGTTTTCTGGGGCCCGGGTTTTCAGTCTTCTCCCATGCCGGCTAGTGATATATTTAGGGTTGCTCGGAAAGAGCGAACCCGGAGGGTCCAGTTGCATGTGGGGCTGCATAAAGGCTCCCCTGGGGAGTTCACTTGTACCCAAAGCCTTCCTTTGGGGGCACTTTTGGATGGGCGAAAAGGGCTCGCAACGCATTTCCTGGGGCCTGATTTTTCACTCGTCTCCGATGACGTCTAGGGCTACGTTTAGGTTTGCTGAGGAACAGCGAACCCGGAGGGTCCAGTTGCATGTGGGGCTGCGTAAAGGCTCCCCTGGGGAGTTCACTTGTACCCAAAGCCGTCCTTTGGTGACACTTTTGGATGGTCCAAAGGGGCTTGCAACGCGTTTTCTGGGGCACGGGTTTTCAGTCTTCTCCCTTGCCGGCTAGGGATATATTTAGGGTTGTTCGAAAAATCGAACCCAAACGGTCCAGTTGCATGTGGGGCTGCGTAAAGGCTCCCCTGGGGAGTTCACTTATATCCAAAGCCTTCCTTTTGGGACACTTTTGGATGGGCGAAAAGGCCTCGGAACGCATTTCCTGGGGCCTGATTTTTCAGTCGTCTCCGATGACTGCTAGGGCTATGTTTAGGGATGCTTGGAAACAGCGAACTCGGAGGGTCCAGTTGCATATGGGGCTGCGTAAAGGCTCCCCTGGGAACTTCAGATGTACCGAAAGCCTTCCTTTGGGGGCACTTTTGGATGGTCCAAAGGGGCTTGCAACGCGTTTTCTGGGGCCCGGGTTTTCAGTCTTCTCCCATGCCGGCTAGGGATATGTTTAGGGATGCTCGGAAACAGCGAACCCGGAGGGTCCAGTTGCATGTGGGGCTGCATAAAGGCTCCCCTGGGGAGTTCACTTGTACCCAAAGCCTTCCTTTGGGGGCACTTTTGGATGGGCGAAAAGGCGTCGGAACGCATTTCCAGGGGCCTGATTTTTCACTCGTCTCCGATGACGGCCAGGGCTACGTTTAGGTTTGCTCAGGAACAGTGAACCTGGAGGGTCCAGTTGCATGTGGGGCTGCGTAAAGGCACCCCTGGGGAGATCACTTGTACCTAAAGTCTTCCTTTGGGGGCACTTTTGGATGGTCCAAAGGGGCTTGCAACGCATTTCCTGGGGCCTGATTTTTCAGTCGTCTCCGATGACTGCAAGGGCTACGTTTAGGTTTGCTCATGAACAGCGAACCTGGAGGGTCCAGTTGCATGTGGGGCTGCGTAAAGGCTCCCCTGGGGAGTTCTCTTGTACCCAAAGCCTTCCTTTGGGGGCACTTTTGGATGGTCCAAAGGGGCTTGCAACGCGTTTTCTGGGGCCCGGGTTTTCAGTCTTCTCCCATGCCGTCTAGGGTTATGTATAGGGATGCTCGGAAACAGCGAACCCGGACGGTCCAGTTGCACGTTGGGCTGCATAAAGGCTCCCCTGGGGAGTTCACTTGTACCCAAAGCCTTCCTTTGGGGGCACTTTTGGATGGGCGAAAAGGGCTCGTAACACATTTCCTGGGGCCTGATTTTTCACTCGTCTCCGATGACGTCTAGTGCTACGTTTAGGTTTGCTCAGGAACAGTGAACCTGGAGGGTCCAGTTGCATGTGGGTCTGCGTAAAGGCTCCCCTGGGGAGTTCTCTTGTACCCAAAGCCTTCCTTTGGGGGCACTTTTGGATGGTCCAAAGGGGCTTGCAACGCGTTTTCTGGGGCCCGGGTTTTCAGTCTTCTCCCATGCCGGCTAGGGTTATGTATAGGGATGCTCGGAAACAGCGAACCCGGACGGTCCAGTTGCACGTGGGGCTGCATAAAGGCTCCCCTGGGGAGTTCACTTGTACCCAAAGCCTTCCTTTGGGGGCACTTTTGGATGGGCGAAAAGGGCTCGTAACGCATTTCCTGGGGCCTGATTTTTCAGTCGTCTTCGATGCCGGCTAGGGCTATGTTTAGGTTTGCTCAGGAACAGTGAACCCGGAGGGTCCAGTTGCATGTGGGGCTGCGTAAAGGCTCCCCTGGGGAGATCACTTGTACCCAAAGCCTTCCTTTGGGGGCACTTTTGGATGGTCCAAAGGAGCTTGCAACGCATTTCCTGGGGCCTGATTTTTCAGTCGTCTCCGATGACGGCTAGGGCTACGTTTAGGTTTGCTCATGAACAGCGAACCCGGAGGGTCCAGTTGCATGTGGGGCTGCGTAAAGGCTCCCCTGGGGAGTTCTCTTGTACCCAAAGCCTTCCTTTGGTGACACTTTTGGATGGTCCAAAGGGGCTTGCAACGCGTTTTCTGGGGCCCGGGTTTTCAGTCTTCTCCCATGCCGGCTAGGGATATATTTAGGGTTGATCGGAAAAATCAAACCCGGAGGGTCCACTTGCATGTGGGGCTGCGTAAAGGCTCCCCTGGGGAGTTCACTTGTACCCAAAGCCGTCCTTTGGTGACACTTTTGGATGGTCCAAAGGGGCTTGCAACGCGTTTTCTGGGGCACGGGTTTTCAGTCTTCTCCCTTGCCGGCTAGGGATATATTTAGGGTTGTTCGAAAAATCGAACCCAAACGGTCCAGTTGCATGTGGGGCTGCGTAAAGGCTCCCCTGGGGAGTTCACTTATATCCAAAGCCTTCCTTTTGGGACACTTTTGGATGGGCGAAAAGGCCTCGGAACGCATTTCCTGGGGCCTGATTTTTCAGTCGTCTCCGATGACTGCTAGGGCTATGTTTAGGGATGCTTGGAAACAGCGAACTCGGAGGGTCCAGTTGCATATGGGGCTGCGTAAAGGCTCCCCTGGGAACTTCAGATGTACCGAAAGCCTTCCTTTGGGGGCACTTTTGGATGGTCCAAAGGGGCTTGCAACGCGTTTTCTGGGGCCCGGGTTTTCAGTCTTCTCCCATGCCGGCTAGGGATATGTTTAGGGATGCTCGGAAACAGCGAACCCGGAGGGTCCAGTTGCATGTGGGGCTGCATAAAGGCTCCCCTGGGGAGTTCACTTGTACCCAAAGCCTTCCTTTGGGGGCACTTTTGGATGGGCGAAAAGGCGTCGGAACGCATTTCCAGGGGCCTGATTTTTCACTCGTCTCCGATGACGGCCAGGGCTACGTTTAGGTTTGCTCAGGAACAGTGAACCTGGAGGGTCCAGTTGCATGTGGGGCTGCGTAAAGGCACCCCTGGGGAGATCACTTGTACCTAAAGTCTTCCTTTGGGGGCACTTTTGGATGGTCCAAAGGGGCTTGCAACGCATTTCCTGGGGCCTGATTTTTCAGTCGTCTCCGATGACTGCAAGGGCTACGTTTAGGTTTGCTCATGAACAGCGAACCTGGAGGGTCCAGTTGCATGTGGGGCTGCGTAAAGGCTCCCCTGGGGAGTTCTCTTGTACCCAAAGCCTTCCTTTGGGGGCACTTTTGGATGGTCCAAAGGGGCTTGCAACGCGTTTTCTGGGGCCCGGGTTTTCAGTCTTCTCCCATGCCGTCTAGGGTTATGTATAGGGATGCTCGGAAACAGCGAACCCGGACGGTCCAGTTGCACGTTGGGCTGCATAAAGGCTCCCCTGGGGAGTTCACTTGTACCCAAAGCCTTCCTTTGGGGGCACTTTTGGATGGGCGAAAAGGGCTCGTAACACATTTCCTGGGGCCTGATTTTTCACTCGTCTCCGATGACGTCTAGTGCTACGTTTAGGTTTGCTCAGGAACAGTGAACCTGGAGGGTCCAGTTGCATGTGGGTCTGCGTAAAGGCTCCCCTGGGGAGTTCTCTTGTACCCAAAGCCTTCCTTTGGGGGCACTTTTGGATGGTCCAAAGGGGCTTGCAACGCGTTTTCTGGGGCCCGGGTTTTCAGTCTTCTCCCATGCCGGCTAGGGTTATGTATAGGGATGCTCGGAAACAGCGAACCCGGACGGTCCAGTTGCACGTGGGGCTGCATAAAGGCTCCCCTGGGGAGTTCACTTGTACCCAAAGCCTTCCTTTGGGGGCACTTTTGGATGGGCGAAAAGGGCTCGTAACGCATTTCCTGGGGCCTGATTTTTCACTCGTCTCCGATGACGTCTAGGGCTACGTTTAGGTTTGCTCAGGAACAGTGAACCCGGAGGGTCCAGTTGCATGTGGGGCTGCGTAAAGGCTCCCCTGGGGAGTTCTCTTGTACCCAAAGCCTTCCTTTGGTGACACTTTTGGATGGTCCAAAGGGGCTTGCAACGCGTTTTCTGGGGCCCGGGTTTACAGTCTTCTCCCATGCCGGCTATTGATATATTTAGGGTTGCTTGGAAAAATCGAACCAGAAGGGTACAGTTGCATGTGGGGCTGCGTAAAGGGTCACCTAGGGAGTTCTCTTGTACCCAAAGCCTTCCTTTGGGGGCACTTTTGGATGGGCGAAAAGGGCTCGCAACGCATTTGCTGGGGCCAGATTTTTCAGTCGTCTCCGATGCCGGCTAGGGATATGTTTAGGTTTGCTCAGGAACAGCGAACCCGGAGGGTCCAGTTGCATGTGGGGCTGCGTAAAGGCTCCCCTGGGGAGTTCTCTAGTACCCAAAGCCTTCATTTGGGGGCACTTTTGGATGGTCCAAAGGGGCTTGCAACGCGTTTTCTGGGGCCTGGCTTTTCAGTCTTCTCCCATGCTGGCTAGTGATATATTTAGGGTTGCTCGGAAAAATCGAACCCGGAGGGTCCAGTTGCATGTGGGGCTGCGTAAAGGCTCCCCTGGGGAGTTCACTTGTACCCAAAGCCTTCCTTTGGGGGCACTTTGGGATGGGCGAAAAGGGCTCGCAACGCATTTCCTGGGGCCTGATTTTTCAGTCGTCTTCGATGCCGGCTAGGGCTATGTTTAGGGATGCTGGGAAACAGCGAACCCGGAGGGTCCAGTTGCATGTGGGGCTGTGTAAAGGCTCCCCTGGGGAGATCACTTGTACCCAAAGCCTTCCTTTGCGGGCACTTTTGGATGGGCGAAAAGGGCTCGTAACGCATTTCCTGTAGCCTGATTTTTCAGTCGTCTCCGATGACTGCTAGGGCTATGTTTAGGGATGCTTGGAAACAGCGAACTCGGAGGGTACAGTTGCATATGGGGCTGCGTAAAGGCTCCCCTAGGAACTTCAGATGTACCCAAAGCATTCCTTTGGGGGCACTTTTGGATGGTCCAAAGGGGCTTGCAACGCATTTCCTGGGGCCTGATTTTTCAGTCGTCTCCGATGACGGCCAGGGCTACGTTTAGGTTTGCTCAGGAACAGCGAACCCGGACGGTCCAGTTGCATGTGGGGCTGCGTAAAGGCTCCCCTGGGGAGTTCTCTTGTACCCAAAGCCTTCCTTTGGTGACACTTTTGGATGGTCCAAAGGGGCTTGCAACGCGTTTTCTGGGGCCCGGGTTTTCAGTCTTCTCCCATGCCGGCTAGTGATATATTTAGGGTTGCTCGGAAAGAGCGAACCCGGAGGGTCCAGTTGCATGTGGGGCTGCATAAAGGCTCCCCTGGGGAGTTCACTTGTACCCAAAGCCTTCCTTTGGGGGCACTTTTGGATGGGCGAAAAGGGCTCGCAACGCATTTCCTGGGGCCTGATTTTTCACTCGTCTCCGATGACGTCTAGGGCTACGTTTAGGTTTGCTGAGGAACAGCGAACCCGGAGGGTCCAGTTGCATGTGGGGCTGCGTAAAGGCTCCCCTGGGGAGTTCACTTGTACCCAAAGCCGTCCTTTGGTGACACTTTTGGATGGTCCAAAGGGGCTTGCAACGCGTTTTCTGGGGCACGGGTTTTCAGTCTTCTCCCTTGCCGGCTAGGGATATATTTAGGGTTGTTCGAAAAATCGAACCCAAACGGTCCAGTTGCATGTGGGGCTGCGTAAAGGCTCCCCTGGGGAGTTCACTTATATCCAAAGCCTTCCTTTTGGGACACTTTTGGATGGGCGAAAAGGCCTCGGAACGCATTTCCTGGGGCCTGATTTTTCAGTCGTCTCCGATGACTGCTAGGGCTATGTTTAGGGATGCTTGGAAACAGCGAACTCGGAGGGTCCAGTTGCATATGGGGCTGCGTAAAGGCTCCCCTGGGAACTTCAGATGTACCGAAAGCCTTCCTTTGGGGGCACTTTTGGATGGTCCAAAGGGGCTTGCAACGCGTTTTCTGGGGCCCGGGTTTTCAGTCTTCTCCCATGCCGGCTAGGGATATGTTTAGGGATGCTCGGAAACAGCGAACCCGGAGGGTCCAGTTGCATGTGGGGCTGCATAAAGGCTCCCCTGGGGAGTTCACTTGTACCCAAAGCCTTCCTTTGGGGGCACTTTTGGATGGGCGAAAAGGCGTCGGAACGCATTTCCAGGGGCCTGATTTTTCACTCGTCTCCGATGACGGCCAGGGCTACGTTTAGGTTTGCTCAGGAACAGTGAACCTGGAGGGTCCAGTTGCATGTGGGGCTGCGTAAAGGCACCCCTGGGGAGATCACTTGTACCTAAAGTCTTCCTTTGGGGGCACTTTTGGATGGTCCAAAGGGGCTTGCAACGCATTTCCTGGGGCCTGATTTTTCAGTCGTCTCCGATGACTGCAAGGGCTACGTTTAGGTTTGCTCATGAACAGCGAACCTGGAGGGTCCAGTTGCATGTGGGGCTGCGTAAAGGCTCCCCTGGGGAGTTCTCTTGTACCCAAAGCCTTCCTTTGGGGGCACTTTTGGATGGTCCAAAGGGGCTTGCAACGCGTTTTCTGGGGCCCGGGTTTTCAGTCTTCTCCCATGCCGTCTAGGGTTATGTATAGGGATGCTCGGAAACAGCGAACCCGGACGGTCCAGTTGCACGTTGGGCTGCATAAAGGCTCCCCTGGGGAGTTCACTTGTACCCAAAGCCTTCCTTTGGGGGCACTTTTGGATGGGCGAAAAGGGCTCGTAACACATTTCCTGGGGCCTGATTTTTCACTCGTCTCCGATGACGTCTAGTGCTACGTTTAGGTTTGCTCAGGAACAGTGAACCTGGAGGGTCCAGTTGCATGTGGGTCTGCGTAAAGGCTCCCCTGGGGAGTTCTCTTGTACCCAAAGCCTTCCTTTGGGGGCACTTTTGGATGGTCCAAAGGGGCTTGCAACGCGTTTTCTGGGGCCCGGGTTTTCAGTCTTCTCCCATGCCGGCTAGGGTTATGTATAGGGATGCTCGGAAACAGCGAACCCGGACGGTCCAGTTGCACGTGGGGCTGCATAAAGGCTCCCCTGGGGAGTTCACTTGTACCCAAAGCCTTCCTTTGGGGGCACTTTTGGATGGGCGAAAAGGGCTCGTAACGCATTTCCTGGGGCCTGATTTTTCACTCGTCTCCGATGACGTCTAGGGCTACGTTTAGGTTTGCTCAGGAACAGTGAACCCGGAGGGTCCAGTTGCATGTGGGGCTGCGTAAAGGCTCCCCTGGGGAGTTCTCTTGTACCCAAAGCCTTCCTTTGGTGACACTTTTGGATGGTCCAAAGGGGCTTGCAACGCGTTTTCTGGGGCCCGGGTTTACAGTCTTCTCCCATGCCGGCTATTGATATATTTAGGGTTGCTTGGAAAAATCGAACCAGAAGGGTACAGTTGCATGTGGGGCTGCGTAAAGGGTCACCTAGGGAGTTCTCTTGTACCCAAAGCCTTCCTTTGGGGGCACTTTTGGATGGGCGAAAAGGGCTCGCAACGCATTTGCTGGGGCCAGATTTTTCAGTCGTCTCCGATGCCGGCTAGGGATATGTTTAGGTTTGCTCAGGAACAGCGAACCCGGAGGGTCCAGTTGCATGTGGGGCTGCGTAAAGGCTCCCCTGGGGAGTTCTCTAGTACCCAAAGCCTTCATTTGGGGGCACTTTTGGATGGTCCAAAGGGGCTTGCAACGCGTTTTCTGGGGCCTGGCTTTTCAGTCTTCTCCCATGCTGGCTAGTGATATATTTAGGGTTGCTCGGAAAAATCGAACCCGGAGGGTCCAGTTGCATGTGGGGCTGCGTAAAGGCTCCCCTGGGGAGTTCACTTGTACCCAAAGCCTTCCTTTGGGGGCACTTTGGGATGGGCGAAAAGGGCTCGCAACGCATTTCCTGGGGCCTGATTTTTCAGTCGTCTTCGATGCCGGCTAGGGCTATGTTTAGGGATGCTGGGAAACAGCGAACCCGGAGGGTCCAGTTGCATGTGGGGCTGTGTAAAGGCTCCCCTGGGGAGATCACTTGTACCCAAAGCCTTCCTTTGCGGGCACTTTTGGATGGGCGAAAAGGGCTCGTAACGCATTTCCTGTAGCCTGATTTTTCAGTCGTCTCCGATGACTGCTAGGGCTATGTTTAGGGATGCTTGGAAACAGCGAACTCGGAGGGTACAGTTGCATATGGGGCTGCGTAAAGGCTCCCCTAGGAACTTCAGATGTACCCAAAGCATTCCTTTGGGGGCACTTTTGGATGGTCCAAAGGGGCTTGCAACGCATTTCCTGGGGCCTGATTTTTCAGTCGTCTCCGATGACGGCCAGGGCTACGTTTAGGTTTGCTCAGGAACAGCGAACCCGGACGGTCCAGTTGCATGTGGGGCTGCGTAAAGGCTCCCCTGGGGAGTTCTCTTGTACCCAAAGCCTTCCTTTGGTGACACTTTTGGATGGTCCAAAGGGGCTTGCAACGCGTTTTCTGGGGCCCGGGTTTTCAGTCTTCTCCCATGCCGGCTAGTGATATATTTAGGGTTGCTCGGAAAGAGCGAACCCAGAAGGTCCAGTTGCATGTGGGGCTGCATAAAGGCTCCCCTGGGGAGTTCACTTGTACCCAAAGCCTTCCTTTGGGGGCACTTTTGGATGGGCGAAAAGGGCTCGCAACGCATTTCCTGGGGCCTGATTTTTCACTCGTCTCCGATGACGTCTAGGGCTACGTTTAGGTTTGCTGAGGAACAGCGAACCCGGAGGGTCCAGTTGCATGTGGGGCTGCGTAAAGGCTCCCCTGGGGAGATCACTTGTTCCCAAAGCCTTCCTTTGGGGGCACTTTTGGATGGTCCAAAGGGGCTCGCAACGCATTTCCTGGAGCCTGATTTTTTAGCCGTCTTAGATGACGGCTAGGGCTACGTTTAGGTTTGCTCATGAACAGCGAACCCGGAGGGTCCAGTTGCATGTGGGGCTGCGTAAAGGCTCCCCTGGGGAGTTCTCTTGTACCCAAAGCCTTCCTTTGGTGACACTTTTGGATGGTCCAAAGGGGCTTGCAACGCGTTTTCTGGGGCCCGGGTTTACAGTTTTCTCCCATGCCGGCTAGGGATATATTTAGGGTTGCTTGGAAAAATCGAACCCGAAGGGTCCAGTTGCATGTGGGGCTGCGTAAAGGCTCCCCTGGGGAGTTCTCTTGTACCCAAAGCCTTCCTTTGGGGGCACTTTGGGATGGGTGAAAAGGGCTCGCAACGCATTTGCTGGGGCCAGATATTTCAGTCGTCTTCGATGCAGCCTAGGGCTATGTTTAGGTTTGCTCAGGAAGAGCGAACCCGGAGGGTCCAGTTGCATGTAGGGCTGCGTAAAGGCTCCCCTGGGGAGTTCTCTTGTACCCAAAGCCTTCCTTTGGGGGCACTTTTGGATGGTCCAAAGGGGCTCGCAACGCATTTCCTGGGGCCTGATTTTTCAGTCGTCTCCGATGACGGCTAGGGCTACCTTTAGGTTTGCTCAGGAACAGCGAACCCGGAGGGTCCAGTTGCATGTGGGGCTGCGTAAAGGCTCCCCTGGGGAGTTCACTTGTACCCAAAGCCTTCCTTTGGGGGCACTTTTGGATGGGTGAAAAGGGCTCGCAACGCATTTCCTGGGGCCTGATTTTTCAGTCGTCTCCGATGACGGCTAGGGCTACGTTTAGGTTTGCTCAGGAACAGCGAACCCGGAGGGTCCAGTTGCATGTGGGGCTGCGTAAAGGCTCCCCTGGGGAGTTCACTTGTACCCAAAGCCTTCCTTTGGGGGCACTTTGGGATGGGCGAAAAGGGCTAGCAACGCATTTCCTGGGGCCTGATTTTTCAGTCGTCTTCGATGCCGGCTAGGGCTATGTTTAGGGATGCTGGGAAACAGCGAACCCGGAGGGTCCAGTTGCATGTGGGGCTGCGTAAGGGCTCCCCTGGGGAGATCACTTGTACCCAAAGCCTTCCTTTGGGGGCACTTTTGGATGGTCCAAAGGGGCTTGCAACGCATTTCCTGGGGCCTGATTTTTCAGTCGTCTCTGATGACGGCTAGGGCTACGTTTAGGTTTGCTCAGGAACAGCGAACCCGGAGGGTCCAGTTGCATGTGGGGCTGCGTAAAGGCTCCCCTGGGGAGTTCTCTTGTACCCAAAGCCTTCCTTTGGGGGCACTTTTGGATGGTCCAAAGGGGCTTGCAACGCGTTTTCTGGGGCCCGGGTTTTCAGTCTTCTCCCATACCGGCTAGGGATATATTTAGGGTTGATCGGAAAAATCGAACCCGGAGGGTCTAGTTGCATGTGGGGCTGCGTAAAGGCTCCCCTGGGGAGTTCACTTGTACCCAAAGCCTTCCTTTGGTGACACTTTTGGATGGTCCAAAGGGGCTTGCAACGCATTTCCTGGGGCCCGGGTTTTCAGTCTTCTCCCATGCCGGCTAGGGATATATTTAGGGTTGCTAGGAAAAATCGAACCCGAAGGGTCCTGTTGCATGTGGGGCTGCGTAAAGGCTCCCCTGGGGAGTTCACTTGTACCCAAAGCCTTCCTTTGGGGGCACTTTGGGATGGTCCAAAGGGGCTCGCAACGCATTTCCTGGGGCCTGATTTTTCAGTCGTCTTCGATGCCGGCTAGGGCTATGTTTAGGGATGCTGGGAAACAGCGAACCCGGAGGGTCCAGTTGCATGTGGGGCTGCGTAAAGGCTCCCCTGGGGAGTTCTCTTGTACCCAAAGCCTTCCTTTGGGGGCACTTTTGGATGGGCGAAAAGGGCTCGTAACGCATTTCCTGGGGCCTGATTTTTCAGTCGTCTCCGATGACTGCTAGGGCTATGTTTAGGGATGCTTGGAAACAGCGAACTCGGAGGGTCCAGTTGCATGTGGGGCTGCGTAAAGGCTCCCCTGGGAACTTCAGATGTACCCAAAGCATTCCTTTGGGGGCACTTTTGGATGGTCCAAAGGGGCTTGAAACACATTTCCTGGGGCCTGATTTTTCAGTCGTCTCCGATGACGGCCAGGGCTACGTTTAGGTTTGCCCAGGAACAGCGAACCCGGAGGGTCCAGTTGCATGTGGGGCTGCGTAAAGGCTCCCCTGGGGAGTTCACTTGTACCCAAAGCCTTCCTTTGGTGACACTTTTGGATGGTCCAAAGGGGCTTGCAACGCGTTTTCTGGGGCCCGGGTTTTCAGTCTTCTCCCATGCCGGCTAGGGTTATGTTTAGGGTTGCTCGGAAAGAGCGAACCCGGAAGGTCCAGTTGCATGTGGGGCTGCATAAAGGCTCCCCTGGGGAGTTCTGTTGTACCCAAAGCCTTCCTTTGGGGGCACTTTTGGATGGGCGAAAAGGGCTCGCAACGCATTTCCTGGGGCCTGATTTTTCACTCGTCTCCGATGACGTCTATGGCTACGTTTAGGTTTGCTCAGGAACAGTGAACCCGGAGGGTCCAGTTGCATGTGGGGCTGCGTAAAGGCTCCCCTGGGGAGATCACTTGTTCCCAAAGCCTTCCTTTGGGGGCACTTTTGGATGGTCCAAAGGGGCTCGCAACGCATTTCCTGGGGCCTGATTTTTCAGTCGTCTCCGATGACGGCTAGGGCTACGTTTATGTTTGCTCATGAACAGCGAACCCGGAGGGTCCAGTTGCATGTGGGGCTGCGTAAAGGCTCCCCTGGGGAGTTCTCTTGTACCCAAAGCCTTCCTTTGGTGACACTTTTGGATGGTCCAAAGGGGCTTGCAACGCGTTTTCTGAGGCCCGGGTTTTCAGTCTTCTCCCATGCCGGCTAGGGTTATGTTTAGGGTTGCTTGGAAAAATCGAACCCGAAGGGTCCAGTTGCATGTGGGGCTGCGTAAAGGCTCCCCTGGGGAGTTCTCTTGTACCCAAAGCCTTCCTTTGGGGGCACTTTGGGATGGGCGAAAAGGGCTCGCAACGCATTTGCTGGGGCCAGATATTTCAGTCGTCTTCGATGCCGGCTAGGGCTACGTTTAGGTTTGCTCAGGAACAGCGAACCCGGAGGGTCCAGTTGCATGTGGGGCTGCGTAAAGGCTCCCTTGGGGAGTTCTCTTGTACCCAAAGCCTTCCTTTGGGGGCACTTTTGGATGGTCCAAAGGGGCTTGCAACGCATTTCCTGGGGCCTGATTTTTCAGTCGTCTCCGATGACGGCTAGGGCTACGTTTCGGTTTGCTCAGGAACAGCGAACCCGGAGGGTCCAGTTGCATGTGGGGCTGCGTAAAGGCTCCCCTGGGGAGTTCTCTTGTACCCAAAGCCTTCCTTTGGGGGCACTTTTGGATGGTCCAAAGGGGCTTGCAACGCGTTTTCTGGGGCCCGGGTTTTCAGTCTTCTCCCATGCCGGCTAGGGATATATTTAGGGTTGATCGGAAAAATCGAACCCGGAGGGTCTAGTTGCATGTGGGGCTGCGTAAAGGCTCCCCTGGGGAGTTCTCTTGTACCCAAAGCCTTCCTTTGGGGGCACTTTTGGATGGTCCAAAGGGGCTTGCAACACATTTCCTGGGACCTGATTTTTCATTTGTCTGCGATGACGGCTAGGGCTACGTTTAGATTTGCTCAGGAAGAGCGAACCCGGAGGGTCCAGTTGCATGTGGGGCTGCGTAAAGGCTCCCCTGGGGAGTTCTCTTGTACCCAAAGCCTTCCTTTGGGGGCACTTGGGGATGGGTGAAAAGGGCTCGTAACGCATTTCCTGGGGCCTGATTTTTCAGTCGTCTTCGATGCCGGCTAGGGCTATGTTTAGGTTTGCTCAGGAACAGTGAACCCGGAGGGTCCAGTTGCATGTGGGGCTGCGTAAAGGCTCCCCTGGGGAGATCACTTGTACCCAAAGCCTTCCTTTGGGGGCACTTTTGGATGGTCCAAAGGAGCTTGCAACGCATTTCCTGGGGCCTGATTTTTCAGTCGTCTCCGATGACGGCTAGGGCTACGTTTAGGTTTGCTCATGAACAGCGAACCCGGAGGGTCCAGTTGCATGTGGGGCTGCGTAAAGGCTCCCCTGGGGAGTTCTCTTGTACCCAAAGCCTTCCTTTGGTGACACTTTTGGATGGTCCAAAGGGGCTTGCAACGCGTTTTCTGGGGCCCGGGTTTTCAGTCTTCTCCCATGCCGGCTAGGGATATATTTAGGGTTGATCGGAAAAATCAAACCCGGAGGGTCCACTTGCATGTGGGGCTGCGTAAAGGCTCCCCTGGGGAGTTCACTTGTACCCAAAGCCGTCCTTTGGTGACACTTTTGGATGGTCCAAAGGGGCTTGCAACGCGTTTTCTGGGGCACGGGTTTTCAGTCTTCTCCCTTGCCGGCTAGGGATATATTTAGGGTTGTTCGAAAAATCGAACCCAAACGGTCCAGTTGCATGTGGGGCTGCGTAAAGGCTCCCCTGGGGAGTTCACTTGTATCCAAAGCCTTCCTTTTGGGACACTTTTGGATGGGCGAAAAGGCCTCGGAACGCATTTCCTGGGGCCTGATTTTTCAGTCGTCTCCGATGACTGCTAGGGCTATGTTTAGGGATGCTTGGAAACAGCGAACTCGGAGGGTCCAGTTGCATATGGGGCTGCGTAAAGGCTCCCCTGGGAACTTCAGATGTACCGAAAGCCTTCCTTTGGGGGCACTTTTGGATGGTCCAAAGGGGCTTGCAACGCGTTTTCTGGGGCCCGGGTTTTCAGTCTTCTCCCATGCCGGCTAGGGATATGTTTAGGGATGCTCGGAAACAGCGAACCCGGAGGGTCCAGTTGCATGTGGGGCTGCATAAAGGCTCCCCTGGGGAGTTCACTTGTACCCAAAGCCTTCCTTTGGGGGCACTTTTGGATGGGCGAAAAGGCGTCGGAACGCATTTCCAGGGGCCTGATTTTTCACTCGTCTCCGATGACGGCCAGGGCTACGTTTAGGTTTGCTCAGGAACAGTGAACCTGGAGGGTCCAGTTGCATGTGGGGCTGCGTAAAGGCACCCCTGGGGAGATCACTTGTACCTAAAGTCTTCCTTTGGGGGCACTTTTGGATGGTCCAAAGGGGCTTGCAACGCATTTCCTGGGGCCTGATTTTTCAGTCGTCTCCGATGACTGCAAGGGCTACGTTTAGGTTTGCTCATGAACAGCGAACCTGGAGGGTCCAGTTGCATGTGGGGCTGCGTAAAGGCTCCCCTGGGGAGTTCTCTTGTACCCAAAGCCTTCCTTTGGGGGCACTTTTGGATGGTCCAAAGGGGCTTGCAACGCGTTTTCTGGGGCCCGGGTTTTCAGTCTTCTCCCATGCCGTCTAGGGTTATGTATAGGGATGCTCGGAAACAGCGAACCCGGACGGTCCAGTTGCACGTTGGGCTGCATAAAGGCTCCCCTGGGGAGTTCACTTGTACCCAAACCCTTCCTTTGGGGGCACTTTTGGATGGGCGAAAAGGGCTCGTAACACATTTCCTGGGGCCTGATTTTTCACTCGTCTCCGATGACGTCTAGTGCTACGTTTAGGTTTGCTCAGGAACAGTGAACCTGGAGGGTCCAGTTGCATGTGGGTCTGCGTAAAGGCACCCCTGGGGAGATCACTTGTACCTAAAGTCTTCCTTTGGGGGCACTTTTGGATGGTCCAAAGGGGCTTGCAACGCGTTTCCTTGGGCCTGATTTTTCAGTCGTCTCCGATGACGGCAAGGGCTACGTTTAGGTTTGCTCATGAACAGCGAACCCGGAGGGTCCAGTTGCATGTGGGGCTGCGTAAAGGCTCCCCTGGGGAGTTCTCTTGTACCCAAAGCCTTCCTTTGGGGGCACTTTTGGATGGTCCAAAGGGGCTTGCAACGCGTTTTCTGGGGCCCGGGTTTTCAGTCTTCTCCCATGCCGGCTAGGGTTATGTATAGGGATGCTCGGAAACAGCGAACCCGGACGGTCCAGTTGCACGTGGGGCTGCATAAAGGCTCCCCTGGGGAGTTCACTTGTACCCAAAGCCTTCCTTTGGGGGCACTTTTGGATGGGCGAAAAGGGCTCGTAACGCATTTCCTGGGGCCTGATTTTTCACTCGTCTCCGATGACGTCTAGGGCTACGTTTAGGTTTGCTCAGGAACAGTGAACCCGGAGGGTCCAGTTGCATGTGGGGCTGCGTAAAGGCTCCCCTGGGGAGATCACTTGTACCCAAAGCCTTCCTTTGCGGGCACTTTTGGATGGGCGAAAAGGGCTCGTAACGCATTTCCTGGGGCCTGATTTTTCAGTCGTCTCCGATGACTGCTAGGGCTATGTTTAGGGATGCTCGGAAACAGCGAGCTCGGAGGGTCCAGTTGCATATGGGGCTGTGTAAAGGCTCCCCTGGGAACTTCAGATGTACCCAAAGCCTTCCTTTGGGGGCACTTTTGGAAGGTCCAAAACGGCTCGCAACGCATTTCCTGGGGCCTGATTTTTCAGTCATCTCCGATGACGGCCAGGGCTACGTTTAGGTTTGCTCAGGAACAGCGAACCCGGAGGGTCCAGTTGCATGTGGGGCTGCGTAAAGGCTCCCCTGGGGAGTTCACTTGTACCCAAAGCCTTCCTTTGGGGGCACTTTTGGAAGGTCCAAAACGGCTCGCAACGCATTTCCTGGGGCCTGATTTTTCAGTCGTCTCCGATGACGGCCAGGGCTACGTTTAGGTTTGCTGAGGAACAGCGAACCCGGAGGGTCCAGTTGCATGTGGGTCTGCGTAAAGGCTCCCCTGGGGAGTTCACTTGTACCCAAAGCCTTCCTTTGCGGGCACTTTTGGATGGGCGAAAAGGGCTCGCAACGCATTTCCTGGGGCCTGATTTTTCAGTCATCATCGATGCCGGCTAGGGCTATGTTTAGGGATGCTCGGAAACAGCGAACCCGGAGGGTCCAGTTGCATGTGGGGCTGCGTAAAGGCTCCCCTGGGGAGTTCACTTGTACCCAAAGCCTTCCTTTGGGGGCACTTTTGGATGGGCGAAAAGGGCTCGCAACGCATTTCCTGGGGCCTGATTTTTCAGTCGTTTTCGATGCCGGCTAGGGCTATGTTTAGGGATGCTGGGAAACAGCGAACGCGGAGGGTCCAGTTGCATGTGGGGCTGCGTAAAGGCTCCCCTGGGGAGATCACTTGTACCCAAAGCCTTCCTTTGCGGGCACTTTTGGATGTGCGAAAAGGGCTCGTAACGCATTTCCTGGGGCCTGATTTTACAGTCGTCTCCGATGACTGCTAGGGCTATGTTTAGGGATGCTCGGAAACAGCGAGCTCGGAGGGTCCAGTTGCATATGGGGCTGTGTAAAGGCTCCCCTGGGAACTTCAGATGTACCCAAAGCCTTCCTTTGGGGGCACTTTTGGAAGGTCCAAAACGGCTCGCAACGCATTTCCTGGGGCCTGATTTTTCAGTCGTCTCCGATGACGGCCAGGGCTACGTTTAAGTTTGCTCAGGAACAGCGAACCCGGAGGGTCCAGTTGCATGTGGGGCTGCGTAAAGGCTCCCCTGGGAACTTCAGATGTACCGAAAGCCTTCCTTTGGGGGCACTTTTGGAAGGTCCTAAGGGGCTCGCAACGCATTTCCTGGGGCCTGATTTTTCAGTCGTCTCCGATGACGGCTAGGGCTACGTTTAGGTTTGCTCAGGAACAGTGAACCCGGAGGGTCCAGTTGCATGTGGGGCTGCGAAAAGGCACCCCTGGGGAGATCACTTGTACCTAAAGTCTTCCTTTGGGGGCACTTTTGGATGGTCCAAAGGGGCTTGCAACGCATTTCCTGGGGCCTGATTTTTCAGTCGTCTCCGATGAAGGCTAGGGCTACGTTTAGGTTTGCTCATGAACAGAGAACCCGGAGGGTCCAGTTGCATGTGGGGCTGCGTAAAGGCTCCCCTGGGGAGTTCTCTTGTACCCAAAGCCTTCCTTTGGGGGCACTTTTGGATGGTCCAAAGGGGCTTGCAACGCGTTTTCTGGGGCCCGGGTTTTCAGTCTTCTCCCATACCGGCTAGGGTTATGTTTAGGGATGCTCAGAAACAGCGAACCCGGACGGTCCAGTTGCATGTGGGGCTGCATAAAGGCTCCCCTGGGGAGTTCACTTGTACCCAAAGCCTTCCTTTTGGGGCACATTTGGATGGGCGAAAAGGCCTCGCAACGCATTTCCTGGGGCCTGATTTTTCACTCGTCTCCGATGACGGCTAGGGCTACATTTAGGTTTGCTCAGGAACAGTGAACCCGGAGGGTTCAGTTGCATGTGGGGTTGCGTAAAGGCACCCCTGCGGAGATCACTTGTACCCAAAGCCTTCCTTTGGTGACACTTTTGGATGGTCCAAAGGGGCTTGCAACGCGTTTTCTGGGGCCCGGGTTTTCAGTCTTCCCCCATGCCGGCTAGGGATATATATAGGGTGGCTCGGAAAAATCGAACCCGAAGGGTCCAGTTGCATGTGGGGCTGCGTAAAGGCTCCCCTGGGGAGTTCTCTTGTACCCAAAGCCTTCCTTTGCGGGCACTTTTGGATGGTCCAAAGGGGCTTGCAACGCGTTTTCTGGGGCCCGGGTTTTCAGTCTTCTCCCATGCCGGCTAGGGATATATTTAGTGTTGATCGGAAAAATCGAACACGGAGGGTCCAGTTGCATGTGGGGCTGCGTAAAGGCTCCCCTGGGGAGTTCACTTTTACCCAAAGCCTTCCTTTGGGGGCACTTTTGGATGGGCGAAAAGGGCTCGTGACGCATTTCCTGGGGCCTGATTTTACAGTCGTCATCGATGCCGGCTTGTGCTATGTTTAGGGATGCTCGGAAACAGCGAACCCGGAGGGTCCAGTTGCATGTGGGGCTGCGTAAAGGCTCCCCTGGGGAGTTCTCTTGTACCCAAAGCCTTCCTTTGGTGACACTTTTGGATGGTCCAATGGGGCTTGCAACGTGTTTTCTGGGGCCCGGGTTTTCAGTCTTCTCCCATGCCGGCTAGGGATATATTTAGGGTTGCTCAGAAAAATCGAACCCGAAGGGTCCAGTTACATGTGGGGCTGCGTAAAGGCTCCCCTGGGGAGTTCACTTGTACCCAAAGCCTTCCTTTGGGGGCACTTTTGGATGGGCGAAAAGGGCTCGCAACGCATTTCCTGGGGCCTGATTTTTCAGTCGTCTTCGATTCCGGTTAGGGCTATGTTTAGGGATGCTGGGAAACAGCGAACGCGGAGGGTCCAGTTGCATGTGGGGCTGCGTAAAGGCTCCCCTGGGGAGATCACTTGTACCCAAAGCCTTCCTTTGCGGGCACTTTTGGATGGGCGAAAAGGGCTCGTAACGCATTTCCTGGGGCCTGATTTTTCAGTCGTCTCCGATGACTGCTAGGGCTATGTTTAGGGATGCTCGGAAACAGCGAACTCGGAGGGTCCAATTGCATATGGGGCTGCGTAAAGGCTCCCCTGGGAACTTCAGATGTACCCAAAGCCTTCCTTTGGGGGCACTTTTGGATGGTCCAAAAGGGCTCGCAACGCATTTCCTGGGGCCTGATTTTTCAGTCGTCTCCGATGACGGCCAGGGCTTCGTTTAGGTTTGCTCAGGAACAGCGAACCCGGAGGGTCCAGTTGCATGTGGGGCTGCGTATAGGCTCCCCTGGGGAGTTCACTTGTACCCAAAGCCTTCCTTTGGTGACACTTTTGGATGGTCCAAAGGGGCTTGCAACGCGTTTTCTGGGGCCCGGGTTTTCAGTCTTCTCCCATGCCGGCTAGTGATATATTTAGGGATGCTCGGAAACAGCGAACTCGGAGGGTCCAGTTGCATATGGGGCTGCGTAAAGGCTCCCCTGGGAACTTCAGATGTACCCAAAGCCTTCCTTTGGGGGCACATTTTGACGGTCCAAAGCGGCTCGCAACGCATTTCCTGGGGCCTGATTTTTCAGTCGTCTTCGATGCCCGCTAGGGCTATGTTTAGGGATGCTCGGAAACAGCGAGCTCGGAGGGTCCAGTTGCATATGGGGCTGTGTAAAGGCTCCCCTGGGAACTTCAGATGTACCCAAAGCCTTCCTTTGGGGGCACTTTTGGATGGTCCAAAGGGGCTTGCAACGCATTTCCTGGGGCCTGATTTTTCAGTCGTCTCCGATGACGGCCAGGGCTACGTTTAGGTTTGCTGAGGAACAGCGAACCCGGAGGGTCCAGTTGCATGTGGGGCTGCGTAAAGGCTCCCCTGGGGAGTTCACTTGTACCCAAAGCCTTCCTTTGGGGGCACTTTTGGATGGGCGAAAAGGGCTTGCAACGCATTTCCTGGGGCCTGATTTTTCAGTCGTCTTCGATGCCGTCTAGGGCTATGTTTAGGGATGCTCGGAAACAGCGAACCCGGAGGGTCCAGTTGCATGTGGGGCTGCGTAAAGGCTCCCCTGGGGAGATCACTTGTACCCAAAGCCTTCCTTTGCGGGCACTTTTGGATGAGCGAAAAGGGCTCATAACGCATTTCCTGGGGCCTGATTTTTCAGTCGTCTCCGATGACTGCTAGGGCTATGTTTAGGGATGCTCGGAAACAGCGAGCTCGGAGGGTCCAGTTGCATATGGGGCTGTGTAAGGGCTCCCCTGGGAACTTCAGATGTACCCAAAGCCTTCCTTTGGGGGCACTTTTGGATGGTCCAAAGGGGCTTGCAACGCATTTCCTGGGGCCTGATTTTTCAGTCGTCTCCGATGACGGCCAGGGCTACGTTTACGTTTGCTCAGGAACAGCGAACCCGGAGGGTCCAGTTGCATGTGGGGCTGCATAAAGGCTCCCCTGGGGAGTTCTCTTGTACCCAAAGCCTTCCTTTGGTGACACTTTTGGATGGGAGAAAAGGGCTCGCAACGCATTTCCTGGGGCCTGATTTTTCAGTCGTCTCCTATGAAGGCCAGGGCTATGTTTAGGTTTGCTCAGGAACAGCGAACCCGGAGGGTCCAGTTGCATGTGGGGCTGCGTAAAGGCTCCCCTGGGGAGTTCTCTTGTACCCAAAGCCTTCCTTTGGTGACACTTTTGGATGGGCGAAAAGGGCTCGCAACACATTTCCTGGGGCCTGATTTTTCAGTCGTCTCCTATGACGGCCAGGGCTACGTTTAGGTTTGCTCAGGAACAGCGAACCCGGTGGGTCCAGTTGCATGTGGGGCTGCGTAAAGGCTCCCCTGGGGAGTTCTCTTGTACCCAAAGCCTTCCTTTGGTGACAGTTTTGGATGGTCCAAAGGGGCTTGCAAAGCGTTTTCTGGGGCCCGGTTTTTCAGTCTTCTCCCATGACACCTAGGGATATATTTAGGGTTGCTCGGAAAAATAAAACCCGAAAGGTCCAGTTGCATGTGGGGCTGCGTAAAGGTCCCCTGGGGAGTTCACTTGTACCCAAAGCCTTCCTTTGGTGACACTTTTGGATGGGCAAAAAGGGCTCGCAACACATTTCCTGGGGCCTGATTTTTCAGTCGTCTTCGATGCCATCTAGGGCTATGTTTAGGGATGCTCGGAAACAGCGAACCCGGAGGGTCCAGTTGCATGTGGGGCTGCGTAAAGGCTCCCCTGGGGAGTTCTCTTGTACCCAAAGCCTTCCTTTGGTGACACTTTTGGATGGGTGAAAAGGGCTCGTAACGCATTTCCAGGGGCCTGATTTTACAGTCGTCATCGATGCCGGCTAGGGCTATTTTTAGGGATGCTCGTAAACATCGAACGCGGAGAGTCCAGTTGCATGTGGGGCTGCGTAAAGGCTCCCCTGGGGAGTTCACTTGTACCCAAAGCCTTCCTTTGGGGGCACTTTTGGATGGTCCAAAGCGGCTCGCAATGCATTTCCTGGGGCCTGATTTTTCAGTCGTCTTCGATGCCGGCCAGGGCTATGTTTAGGGATGCTCGGAAACAGCGAACCCGGAGGGTCCAGTTGCATGTGGGGCTGCGTAAAGGCTCCCCTGGGGAGTTCACTTGTACCCAAAGCCTTCGTTTGGTTACACTTTTGGATGGGCGAAAAGGGCTCGCAACATATTTCCTGGGGCCTGATTTTTCAGTAGTCTCCTATGACCGCCAGGGCTACGTTTAGGTTTGCTCAGGAACAGCGAACCCGGAGGGTCCAGTTGCATGTGGGGCTGCGTAAAGGCTCCCCTGGGGAGTTCACTTGTACCCAAAGCCTTCCTTTGCGGGCACTTTTGGATGGGCGAAAAGGGCTCGCAACGCATTTCCTGGGGCCTGATTTTTCAGTCGTCATCGATGCCGGCTAGGGCTATGTTTAGGGATGCTCGGAAACAGCGAACCCGGAGGGTCCAGTTGCATGTGGGGCTGCGTAAAGGCTCCCCTGGGGAGTTCACTTGTACCCAAAGCCTTCCTTTGGTGACACTTTTGGATGGGCGAAAAGGGCTCGCAACACATTTCCTGGGGCCTGATTTTTCAGTCGTCTCCTATGACGTCCAGGGCTACGTTTAGGTTTGCTCAGGAACAGCGAACCCGGAGGGTCCAGTTGCATGTGGGGCTGCGTAAAGGCTCCCCTGGGGAGTTCTCTTGTACCCAAAGCCTTCCTTTGGTGACAGTTTTGGATGGTCCAAAGGGGCTTGCAAAGCGTTTTCTGGGGCCCGGTTTTTCAGTCTTCTCCCATGACACCTAGGGATATATTTAGGGTTGCTCGGAAAAATAAAACCCGAAAGGTCCAGTTGCATGTGGGGCTGCGTAAAGGTCCCCTGGGGAGTTCACTTGTACCCAAAGCCTTCCTTTGGTGACACTTTTGGATGGGCAAAAAGGGCTCGCAACACATTTCCTGGGGCCTGATTTTTCAGTCGTCTTCGATGCCATCTAGGGCTATGTTTAGGGATGCTCGGAAACAGCGAACCCGGAGGGTCCAGTTGCATGTGGGGCTGCGTAAAGGCTCCCCTGGGGAGTTCTCTTGTACCCAAAGCCTTCCTTTGGTGACACTTTTGGATGGGTGAAAAGGGCTCGTAACGCATTTCCAGGGGCCTGATTTTACAGTCGTCATCGATGCCGGCTAGGGCTATTTTTAGGGATGCTCGTAAACATCGAACGCGGAGAGTCCAGTTGCATGTGGGGCTGCGTAAAGGCTCCCCTGGGGAGTTCACTTGTACCCAAAGCCTTCCTTTGGGGGCACTTTTGGATGGTCCAAAGCGGCTCGCAATGCATTTCCTGGGGCCTGATTTTTCAGTCGTCTTCGATGCCGGCCAGGGCTATGTTTAGGGATGCTCGGAAACAGCGAACCCGGAGGGTCCAGTTGCATGTGGGGCTGCGTAAAGGCTCCCCTGGGGAGTTCACTTGTACCCAAAGCCTTCCTTTGGGGGCACTTTTGGATGGGCGAAAAGGGCTCGCAACATATTTCCTGGGGCCTGATTTTTCAGTAGTCTCCTATGACCGCCAGGGCTACGTTTAGGTTTGCTCAGGAACAGCGAACCCGGAGGGTCCAGTTGCATGTGGGGCTGCGTAAAGGCTCCCCTGGGGAGTTCACTTGTACCCAAAGCCTTCCTTTGCGGGCACTTTTGGATGGGCGAAAAGGGCTCGCAACGCATTTCCTGGGGCCTGATTTTTCAGTCGTCATCGATGCCGGCTAGGGCTATGTTTAGGGATGCTCAGAAACAGCGAACCCGGAGGGTCCAGTTGCATGTGGGGCTGCATAAAGGCTCCCCTGGGGAGTTCACTTGTACCCAAAGCCTTCCTTTGGTGACACTTTTGGATGGGCGAAAAGGGCTCGCAACACATTTCCTGGGGCCTGATTTTTCAGTCGTCTCCTATGACGTCCAGGGCTACGTTTAGGTTTGCTCAGGAACAGCGAACCCGGAGGGTCCAGTTGCATGTGGGGCTGCGTAAAGGCTCCCCTGGGGAGTTCACTTGTACCCAAAGCCTTCCTTTGGGGGCACTTTTGGATGGGAGAAAAGGGCTCGCAACGCATTTCCTGGGGCCTGATTTTTCACTCGTCTCCGATGACGGCTAGGGTTATGTTAAGGGATCCTCGGAAACAGCGAACCCGGAGGGTCCAGTTGCATGTGGGGCTGCGTAAAGGCTCCCCTGGGGAGTTCTCTTGTACCCAAAGCCTTCCTTTGGGGGCACTTTTGGATGGTCCAAAGGGGCTTGCTACGCATTTCCTGGGGCCTGATTTTTCAGTCGTCTTCGATGCCGGCAAGGGCTATGTTTAGGGATGCTGGTAAACAGCGAACTCGGAGGGTCCAGTTGCATGTGGGGCTGCGTAAAGGCTCCCCTGGGGAGATCACTTGTACCCAAAGCCTTCCTTTGGGGGCACTTTTGGATGGGAGAAAAGGGCTCGTAACACTTTTCCTGGGGCCTGATTTTTCAGTCGTCTCCGATGACTGCTAGGGCTATGTTTAGGGATGCTCAGAAACAGCGAACGCGGAGGGTCCCGTTGGATGTGGGGCTGCGTAAAGTCTCCCCTGGGGAGATCACTTGTACCCAAAGCCTTCCTTTGCGGGCACTTTTGGATGGGCGAAAAGCGCTTGCAACACGTTTTCTGGGGCCGGGGTTTTCAGTCTTCTCCCATGCTGGCTAGAGATACATTTAGGGTTGCTCGGAAAAATTGAACCCGGAGGGTCCAGTTGAATGTGGGGCTGCGTAAAGGCTCCCCTGGGGAGTTCACATGTACCCAAAGCCTTCCTTTGGGGGCACTTTTGGATGGGTGAAAAGGGCTCGTAACGCATTTCCTGGGGCCTGATTTTACAGTCGTCATCGATGCCGGCTAGGGCTATGTTTAGGGATGCTCGGAAACAGCGAACCCGGAGGGTCCAGTTGCATGTGGGGCTGCGTAAAGGCTCCCCTGGGGACTTCACTTGTACCCAAAGCCTTCCTTTGGGGGCACTTTTGGATGGGCGAAAAGGGCTCGCAACGCATTTCCTGGGGCCTGATTTTTCAGTTGTCTCCGATGACGGCCAGGGTTACGTTTAGGTTTGCTCAGGAACAGCGAACCCGGAGGGTCCAGTTGCATGTGGGGCTGCGTAAAGGCTCCCCTGGGGAGTTCTCTTGTACCCAAAGCCTTCCTTTGGTGACAGTTTTGGATGGTCCAAAGGGGCTTGCAACACGTTTTCTGGGGCCCGGGTTTTCAGTCTTCTCCCATGACGCCTAGGGATATATTTAGGGTTGCTCGGAAAAATCGAACCCGAAGGGTCCAGTTGCATGTGGGGCTGCGTAAAGGCTCCCCTGGGGAGTTCACTTGTACCCAAAGCCTTCCTTTGGTGACACTTTTGGATGTGCAAAAAGGGCTCGCAACACATTTCCTGGGGCCTGATTTTTCAGTCGTCTTCGATGACGGCTAGGGCTATGTTTAGGGATGCTCGGAAACAGCGAACCTGGAGGGTCCTGTTGGATGTGGGGCTGCGTAAAGGCTCCCCTGGGGAGTTCACTTGTACCCAAAGCCTTCCTTTGCGGTCACTTTTGGATGGGCGAAAAGGGCTTGCAACGCGTTTTCTGGGGCCGGGGTTTTCAGTCTTCTCCCATGCTTGCTAGTGGTACATGTAGGGTTGCTCGGAAAAATCGAACGCGGAGGGTCCAGTTGCATGTGGGGCTGCGTAAAGGCTCCCCTGGGGAGTTCTCTTGTACCCAAAGCCTTCCTTTGGTGACACTTTTGGATGGGAGAAAAGGGCTCGCAACGCATTTCCTGGGGCCTGATTTTTCAGTCGTCTCCTATGAAGGCCAGGGCTATGTTTAGGTTTGCTCAGGAACAGCGAACCCGGAGGGTCCAGTTGCATGTGGGGCTGCGTAAAGGCTCCCCTGGGGAGTTCTCTTGTACCCAAAGCCTTCCTTTGGTGACACTTTTGGATGGGCGAAAAGGGCTCGCAACACATTTCCTGGGGCCTGATTTTTCAGTCGTCTCCTATGACGGCCAGGGCTACGTTTAGGTTTGCTCAGGAACAGCGAACCCGGAGGGTCCAGTTGCATGTGGGGCTGCGTAAAGGCTCCCCTGGGGAGTTCTCTTGTACCCAAAGCCTTCCTTTGGTGACAGTTTTGGATGGTCCAAAGGGGCTTGCAAAGCGTTTTCTGGGGCCCGGTTTTTCAGTCTTCTCCCATGACACCTAGGGATATATTTAGGGTTGCTCGGAAAAATAAAACCCGAAAGGTCCAGTTGCATGTGGGGCTGCATAAAGGTCCCCTGGGGAGTTCACTTGTACCCAAAGCCTTCCTTTGGTGACACTTTTGGATGGGCAAAAAGGGCTCGCAACACATTTCCTGGGGCCTGATTTTTCAGTCGTCTTCGATGCCATCTAGGGCTATGTTTAGGGATGCTCGGAAACAGCGAACCCGGAGGGTCCAGTTGCATGTGGGGCTGCGTAAAGGCTCCCCTGGGGAGTTCTCTTGTACCCAAAGCCTTCCTTTGGTGACACTTTTGGATGGGTGAAAAGGGCTCGTAACGCATTTCCAGGGGCCTGATTTTACAGTCGTCATCGATGCCGGCTAGGGCTATTTTTAGGGATGCTCGTAAACATCGAACGCGGAGAGTCCAGTTGCATGTGGGGCTGCGTAAAGGCTCCCCTGGGGAGTTCACTTGTACCCAAAGCCTTCCTTTGGGGGCACTTTTGGATGGTCCAAAGCGGCTCGCAATGCATTTCCTGGGGCCTGATTTTTCAGTCGTCTTCGATGCCGGCCAGGGCTATGTTTAGGGATGCTCGGAAACAGCGAACCCGGAGGGTCCAGTTGCATGTGGGGCTGCGTAAAGGCTCCCCTGGGGAGTTCACTTGTACCCAAAGCCTTCCTTTGGTTACACTTTTGGATGGGCGAAAAGGGCTCGCAACATATTTCCTGGGGCCTGATTTTTCAGTAGTCTCCTATGACCGCCAGGGCTACGTTTAGGTTTGCTCAGGAACAGCGAACCCGGAGGGTCCAGTTGCATGTGGGGCTGCGTAAAGGCTCCCCTGGGGAGTTCACTTGTACCCAAAGCCTTCCTTTGCGGGCACTTTTGGATGGGCGAAAAGGGCTCGCAACGCATTTCCTGGGGCCTGATTTTTCAGTCGTCATCGATGCCGGCTAGGGCTATGTTTAGGGATTCTCGGAAACAGCGAACCCGGAGGGTCCAGTTGCATGTGGGGCTGCGTAAAGGCTCCCCTGGGGAGTTCACTTGTACCCAAAGCCTTCCTTTGGTGACACTTTTGGATGGGCGAAAAGGGCTCGCAACACATTTCCTGGGGCCTGATTTTTCAGTCGTCTCCTATGACGTCCAGGGCTACGTTTAGGTTTGCTCAGGAACAGCGAACCCGGAGGGTCCAGTTGCATGTGGGGCTGCGTAAAGGCTCCCCTGGGGAGTTCTCTTGTACCCAAAGCCTTCCTTTGGTGACAGTTTTGGATGGTCCAAAGGGGCTTGCAAAGCGTTTTCTGGGGCCCGGTTTTTCAGTCTTCTCCCATGACACCTAGGGATATATTTAGGGTTGCTCGGAAAAATAAAACCCGAAAGGTCCAGTTGCATGTGGGGCTGCGTAAAGGTCCCCTGGGGAGTTCACTTGTACCCAAAGCCTTCCTTTGGTGACACTTTTGGATGGGCAAAAAGGGCTCGCAACACATTTCCTGGGGCCTGATTTTTCAGTCGTCTTCGATGCCATCTAGGGCTATGTTTAGGGATGCTCGGAAACAGCGAACCCGGAGGGTCCAGTTGCATGTGGGGCTGCGTAAAGGCTCCCCTGGGGAGTTCTCTTGTACCCAAAGCCTTCCTTTGGTGACACTTTTGGATGGGTGAAAAGGGCTCGTAACGCATTTCCAGGGGCCTGATTTTACAGTCGTCATCGATGCCGGCTAGGGCTATTTTTAGGGATGCTCGTAAACATCGAACGCGGAGAGTCCAGTTGCATGTGGGGCTGCGTAAAGGCTCCCCTGGGGAGTTCACTTGTACCCAAAGCCTTCCTTTGGGGGCACTTTTGGATGGTCCAAAGCGGCTCGCAATGCATTTCCTGGGGCCTGATTTTTCAGTCGTCTTCGATGCCGGCCAGGGTTATGTTTAGGGATGCTCGGAAACAGCGAACCCGGAGGGTCCAGTTGCATGTGGGGCTGCGTAAAGGCTCCCCTGGGGAGTTCACTTGTACCCAAAGCCTTCCTTTGGTTACACTTTTGGATGGGCGAAAAGGGCTCGCAACATATTTCCTGGGGCCTGATTTTTCAGTAGTCTCCTATGACCGCCAGGGCTACGTTTAGGTTTGCTCAGGAACAGCGAACCCGGAGGGTCCAGTTGCATGTGGGGCTGCGTAAAGGCTCCCCTGGGGAGTTCACTTGTACCCAAAGCCTTCCTTTGCGGGCACTTTTGGATGGGCGAAAAGGGCTCGCAACGCATTTTCTGGGGCCTGATTTTTCAGTCGTCATCGATGCCGGCTAGGGCTATGTTTAGGGATTCTCGGAAACAGCGAACCCGGAGGGTCCAGTTGCATGTGGGGCTGCGTAAAGGCTCCCCTGGGGAGTTCACTTGTACCCAAAGCCTTCCTTTGGGGGCACTTTTGGATGGGAGAAAAGGGCTCGTAACACTTTTCCTGGGGCCTGATTTTTCAGTCGTCTCCGATGACTGCTAGGGCTATGTTTAGGGATGCTCAGAAACAGCGAACGCGGAGGGTCCCGTTGGATGTGGGGCTGCGTAAAGTCTCCCCTGGGGAGATCACTTGTACCCAAAGCCTTCCTTTGCGGGCACATTTGGATGGGCGAAAAGCGCTTGCAACACGTTTTCTGGGGCCGGGGTTTTCAGTCTTCTCCCATGCTGGCTAGAGATACATTTAGGGTTGCTCGGAAAAATTGAACCCGGAGGGTCCAGTTGAATGTGGGGCTGCGTAAAGGCTCCCCTGGGGAGTTCACATGTACCCAAAGCCTTCCTTTGGTGACAGTTTTGGATGGTCCAAAGGGGCTTGCAACACGTTTTCTGGGGCCCGGGTTTTCAGTCTTCTCCCATGACGCCTAGGGATATATTTAGGGTTGCTCGGAAAAATCGAACCCGAAGGGTCCAGTTGCATGTGGGGCTGCGTAAAGGCTCCCCTGGGGAGTTCACTTGTACCCAAAGCCTTCCTTTGGTGACACTTTTGGATGTGCAAAAAGGGCTCGCAACACATTTCCTGGGGCCTGATTTTTCAGTCGTCTTCGATGACGGCTAGGGCTATGTTTAGGGATGCTCGGAAACAGCGAACCTGGAGGGTCCTGTTGGATGTGGGGCTGCGTAAAGGCTCCCCTGGGGAGTTCACTTGTACCCAAAGCCTTCCTTTGCGGTCACTTTTGGATGGGCGAAAAGGGCTTGCAACGCGTTTTCTGGGGCCGGGGTTTTCAGTCTTCTCCCATGCTTGCTAGTGGTACATGTAGGGTTGCTCGGAAAAATCGAACGCGGAGGGTCCAGTTGCATGTGGGGCTGCGTAAAGGCTCCCCTGGGGAGTTCACTTGTACCCAAAGCCTTCCTTTACGGGCACTTTTGGATGGGTGAAAAGGGCTCGTAACGCATTTCCTGGGGCCTGATTTTACAGTCGTCTCCGATGACGGCCAGGGCTACGTTTAGGTTTGCTCAGGAACAGCGAACGCGGAGGGTCCAGTTTCATGTGGGGCTGCGTAAAGGCTCCCCTGGGGAGTTCTCTTGTACCCAAAGCCTTCCTTTGGGGGCACTTTTGGATGGGCGAAAAGGGCTCGGAACGCATTTCCTGGGGCCTGATTTTTCAGTCGTCTTCGATGCCGGCTAGGGCTATGTTTAGGGATGCTCGGAAACAGCGAACCCGGAGGGTCCAGATGCATGTGGGGCTGCGTAAAGGCTCCCCTGGGGAGATCACTTGTACCCAAAGCCTTCCTTTGCGGGCACTTTTGGATGGGCGAAAAGGGCTCGTAACGCATTTCCTGGGGCCTGATTTTTCAATCGTCTCCGATGACTGCTAGGACTATGTTTAGGGATGCTCAGAAACAGCGAGCTCGGAGGGTCCAGTTGCATGTGGGGCTGTGTAAAGGCTCCCTTGGGAACTTCAGATGTACCCAAAGCCTTCCTTTGGGGGCACTTTTGGATGGTCCAAAGCGGCTCGAAACGCATTTCCTGGGGCCTGATTTTTCATTTGTCTTCGATGCCGTCTAGGGCTATGTTTAGGGATGCTCGGAAACAGCGAACCCGGAGGGTCCCGTTGGATGTGGGGCTGCGTAAAGGCTCCCCTGGGGAGTTCACTTGTACCCAAAGCCTTCCTTTGGTGACACTTTGGGATGGGCGAAAAGGGCTTGCAACGCGTTTTCTGGGGCCCGGGTTTTCAGTCTTCTCCCATGCTGGCTAGTGATATATTTAGGGTTGCTCGGAAAAATCGAACCCGAAGGGTCCAGTTGAATGTGGGGCTGCGAAAAGGCTCCTCTAGGGACTTCTCTTGTACCCAAAGCCTTCCTTTGCGGGCACTTTTGGATGGTCCAAAGGGGCTCGCAACGCATTTCCTGGGGCCTGATTTTTCATTCGTCTTCGATGACGGCTAAGGCTACGTTAAGATTTGCTCAGGAACAGCGAACCCGGAGGGTCCAGTTGCATGTGGGGCTGCGTAAAAGCTCCCTTGGGGAGTTCACTTGTACCCAAAGTCTTCCTTTGGGGGCACTTTTGGATGGGCGAAAAGGGCTCGCAACGCATTTCCTGGGGCCTGATTTTTCAGTCGTCTTCGATGCCGGCTAGGGCTATGTTTAGGGATGCTCGGAAACAGCGAACCCGGAGGGTCCAGTTGCATGTGGGGCTGCGTAAAGGCTCCCCTGGGGAGTTCACTTGTACCCAAAGCCTTCCTTTGGGGGCACTTTTGGATGGGCGAAAAGGGCTCGCAACGCATTTCCTGGGGCCTGATTTTTCATTCGTCTTCGATGCCGTCTAGGGCTATGTTTAGGGATGCTCGGAAACAGCGAACCCGGAGGGTCCAGTTGCATGTGGGGCTGCGTAAAGGCTCCCCTGGGGAGTTCACTTGTACCCAAAGCCTTCCTTTGGGGGCACTTTTGGATGGGCGAAAATGTCTCGTAACGCATTTCCTGGGGCCTGATTTTTCAGTGGTCTCTGATGACGGCTAGGGCTACGTTTAGGTTTGCTCATGAAGAGTAAACCCGGAGGGTCCAGTTGCATGTGGGGCTGCGTAAAGGCTCCCCTGGGGAGTTCTCTTGTACCCAAAGCCTTCCTTTGGGGGCACTTTTGGATGGGCGAAAAGGGCTCGGAACGCATTTCCTGGGGCTTGATTTTTCATTCGTCTTCTATGCCGTCTAGGGCTATGTTTAGGGATGCTCGGAAACAGCGAACCCGGAGGGTCCAGTTGCATGTGGGGCTGCGTAAAGGCTCCTCTGGGGAGTTCACTTGTACCCAAAGCCTTCCTTTGGTGACACTTTTGGATGGTCCTAAGCGGCTTGCAACGCGTTTTCTGGGGCCCGGGTTTTCAGTCTTCTCCCATGCCAGCTAGTGATTTATTTAGGATTGCTCGGAAAAATCGAACCCGGAGCGTCCAGTTGCATGTGGGGCTGCGTAAAGGCTCCCCTGGGGAGTTCACTTGTATCCATAGCCTTCCTTTGGGGGCACTTTTGGATGGTCCAAAGGGGCTCGCAACGCATTTCCTGGGGCCTGATTTTTCAGTCGTCATCGATGCCGGCTAGGGCTATGTTTAGGGATGCTCGGAAACAGCGAACCCGGAGGGTCAAGTTGCATGTGGGGCTGCGTAAAGGCTCCCCTGGGGAGTTCTCTTGTACCCAAAGCCTTCCTTTGGGGGCACTTTTGGATGGGCGAAAAGGCCTGGGAACGCATTTCCTGGGGCCTGATTTTTCACTCGTCTCCGATGACGGCTAGGGCTACGTTTAGGTTTGCTCAGGAACAGCGGACCCGGAGGGTCCAGTTGCATGTGGGGCTACGTAAAGGCTCCCCTGGGGAGTTCACTTGTACCCAAAGCCTTCCTTTGGGGGCACTTTTGGATGGTCCGAAGGGGCTCGCAACGCATTTCCTGGGGCCTGATTTTTCACTTCTGTCCGATGACGGCTAGGGCTATGTTCAGGTTTCCTCAGGAACAGCGAACCCCGAGGGTCCAGTTGCATGTGGGGCTGCGTAAAGGCTCCCCTGGGGAGTTCACTTGTACCCAAAGCCTTCCTTTGGGGGCACTTTTGGATGAGAGAAAAGGGCTCGCAACGCATTTCTGGGGCCTGATTTTTCACTCGTCTCCGAAGACGGCTAGGGTGACGTTTAGGTTTGCTCAGGAACAGCGAACCCGGAGGGTCCAGTTGCATGTGGGGCTGCGTAAAGTCTCCACTGGGAAGATCACTTGTACCCAAAGCCTTCCTTTGGGGCACTTTTGGATGAGCTAAAAGGGCTCGCAACGCATTTCCTGGGGCCTGATTTTTCAGTCGTCTTCGAAGCCGGCTAGGGCTATGTTTACGGATGCTCAGAAACGGGGAACCCCAAGGGTGCAGTTGCATGTGGGGCTGCGTAAAGGCTCCCCTGGGGAGTTCACTTGTACCCAAATTCTTCCTTTGGGGGCACATTTGGATGGGCGAAAAGGGCTCGCCACGCATTTCCTGGGACCTGATTTTTCAGTCGTCTTCGATGCCGGCTAGGGCTATGTTTAGGGATGCTCTGAAACAGCGAACCCGGAGGGTCCAGTTGCATGTGGGGCTGCGTAAAGGCTCCCCTGGGGAGTTCACTTGTATCCAAAGCCTTCCTTTGGGGGCACTTTTGGATGGTCCAAAGGGGCTTGCAACGCGTTTTCTGGGGCCTGATTTTACAGTCTTCTCCCATGCCAGCTAGTGATATATTTCGGATTGCTCGGAAAAATCGAACCCGGAGAGTCCAGTTGCATGTGGGGCTGCGTAAAGGCTCCCCTGGGGAGTTCACTTGTATCCAAAGCCTTCCTTTGGGGGCACTTTTGGATGGTCCAAAGGGGCTCGCAACGCATTTCCTGGGGCCTGATTTTTCAGTCGTCATCGATGCCGGCTAGGGCTATGTTTAGGGATGCTCGGAAACAGCGAACCCGGAGGGTCCAGTTGCATGTGGGGCTGCGTAAAGGCTCCCCTGGGGAGTTCACTTGTACCCAAAGCCTTCCTTTGGGGGCACTTTTGGATGGGAGAAAAGGGCTCGCAACGCATTTCCTGGGGCCTGATTTTTCACTCGTCTCCGATGACGGCTAGGGTTATGTTAAGGGATCCTCGGAAAAATCGAACCCGGAGGGTCCAGTTGCATGTGGGGCTGCGTAAAGGCTCCCCTGGGGAGTTCTCTTGTACCCAAAGCCTTCCTTTGCGAGCACTTTTGGATGGTCCAAAGGGGCTTGCAACGCGTTTTCTGGGTACCCGGGTTTTCAGTCTTCTCCCATGCCGGCTAGGGATATATTTAGGGTTGCTCGGAAAAATCGAACCCGAAGGGTCCAGTTGCATGTGGGGCTGTGTAAAGGCTCCCCTGGGGAGTTCACTTGTACCCAAAGCCTTCCTTTGCGGGCACTTTTGGATGGGCGAAAAGGGCTCGCAACGCATTTCCTGGGCCCTGATTTTTCAGTCGTCATCGATGCCGGCTAGGGCTATGCTTAGGGATGCTCGGAAACAGAGAACCCGGAGGGTCCAGTTGCATGTGGGGCTGTGTAAAGGCTCCCCTGGGGCGTTCACTTGTACCCAAAGCCTTCCTTTGGGGGCACTTTTGGATGGGCGAAAAGGGCTCGTAACGCATTTCCTGGGGCCTGATTTTTCAGTCGTCTTCGATGCCGGCTAGGGCTATGTTTAGGGATGCTCGGAAACAGCGAACCCGGAGGGTCCAGTTGCATGTGGGGCTGCGTAAAGGCTCCCCTGGGGAGTTCACTTGTACCCAAAGCCTTCCTTTGGGGGCACTTTTGGATGGGCGAAAAGGGCTCGCAACGCACTTCCTGGGGCCTGATTTTTCAGTCGTCTTCGATGCCGTCTAGGGCTATGTTTAGGGATGCTCGGAAACAGCAAACCCGGAGGGTCCAGTTGCATGTGGGGCTGCGTAAAGGCTCCCCTGGGGAGTTCACTTGTACCCAAAGCCTTCCTGTGGGGGCACTTTTGGATGGGAGAAAAGGGCTCGCAACGCATTTCCTGGGGCCTGATTTTTCACTCGTCTCCGATGACGGCTAGGGTTATGTTAAGGGATCCTCGGAAACAGCGAACCCGGAGGGTCCAGTTGCATGTGGGGCTGCGTAAAGGCTCCCCTGGGGAGTTCTCTTGTACCCAAAGCCTTCCTTTGGGGGCACTTTTGGATGGTCCAAAGGGGCTTGCAACGCGTTTTCTGGGTACCCGGGTTTTCAGTCTTCTCCCATGCCGGCTAGGGGTATATTTAGGGTTGCTCGGAAAAATCGAACCCGAAGGGTCCAGTTGCATGTGGGGCTGTGTAAAGGCTCCCCTGGGGAGTTCACTTGTACCCAAAGCCTTCCTTTGGGGGCACTTTTGGATGGGCGAAAAGGGCTCGCAACGCATTTCCTGGGGCCTGATTTTTCAGTCGTCTTCGATGCCGGCTAGGGCTATGTTTAGGGATGCTTGGAAACAGAGAACCCGGAGGGTCCAGTTGCATGTGGGGCTGCGTAAAGGCTCCCCTGGGGCGTTCACTTGTACCCAAAGCCTTCATTTGGGGGCACTTTTGGATGGGCGAAAAGGGCTCGCAACGCATTTCCTGGGGCCTGATTTTTCAGTCGTCTTCGATGCCGGCTAGGGCTATGTTTAGGGATGCTCGGAAACAGCGAACCCGGAGGGTCCAGTGCATGTGGGGCTGCGTAAAGGCTCCCCTGGGGAGTTCACTTGTACCCAAAGCCTTCCTTTGGGGGCACATTTGGATGGGCGAAAATGTCTCGTAACGCATTTCCTGGGGCCTGATTTTTCACTCGTCTCCGATGACGGCTATGGGTTACGTTTAGGTTTGCTCAGGAACAGCGAACCCGGAGGGTCCAGTTGCATGTGGGGCTATGTAAAGGCTCCCCTGGGGAGTTCACTTGTACCCAAAGCCTTCCTTTGGTGACACTTTTGGGTGGTCCAAAGGGGCTTGCAATGCGTTTTCTGGGGCCCGGGTTTTCAGTCTTCTCCCAAGCCAGCTAGGGATATATTTAGGATTGCTCGGAAAAATCGAACCCGGAGGGTCCAGTTGCATGTGGGGCTGCGTAAAGGCTCCCCTGGGGAGTTCACTTGTATCCAAAGCCTTCCTTTGGGGGCACTTTTGGATGGTCCAAAGGGGCTCGCAACGCATTTCCTGGGGCCTGATTTTTCAGTCGTCTGCGATGACGGTTAGGGCTATATTTAGGGATGCTCGGAAACAGCGAACCCGGAGGGTTCCAGTTGCATGTGGGGCTGCGTAAAGGCTCCCTGGGGAGTTCACTTGTACCCAAAGCCTTCCTTAGGGGGCACTTTTGGATGGGAGAAAAGGGCTTGCAACGCATTTCCTGGGCCTGATTTTTCATTCGTCATCGATGCCGGCTAGGGCTATGTTTAGGGATGCTCGGAAAGAGCGAACCCGGAGGGTCCAGTTGCATGTGGGGCTGCGTAAAGGCTCCCCTGGGGAGTTCACTTGTACACAAAGCCTTCCTTTGGGGGCACTTTTGGATGGGCGAAAATGTCTCGTAACGCATTTCCTGGGGCCTGATTTTTCAGTCGTCATCGATGCCGGCTAAGGCTATGTTTAGGGATGCTCGGAAACGGGGAACCCGGATGGTCCAGTTGCATGTGGGGCTGCGTAAAGGCTCCCCTGGGGAGTTCACTTGTACCCAAAGCCTTCCTTTGGGGGCACTTTTGGATGGGCGAAAAGGGCTCGTAACGCATTTCCTGGGGCCTGATTTTTCAGTCGTCTTCGTTGCCGTCTAGGGCTATGTTTAGGGATGCTCGGAAACAGCGAACCCGGAGGGTCCAGTTGCATGTGGGGCTGCGTAAAGGCTCCCCTGGGGAGTTCTCTTGTACCCAAAGCCTTCCTTTGGGGGCACTTTTGGATGGTCCAAAGGGGCTTGCAACGCGTTTTCTGGGGCCTGATTTTTCAGTCGTCTTCGATGCCGGCTAGGTTTATGTTTAGGGATGCTCAGAAACAGCGAACCCGGAGGGTCCAGTTGCATGTGGGGCTGCGTAAAGGCTCCCCTGGGGAGTTCACTTGTACCCAAAGCCTTCCTTTGGGGCACTTTTGGATGGGCGAAAATGTCTCGCAACGCATTTCCTGGTGCCTGATTTTTCACTCGTCTCCGATGACGGCTAGGGTTATGTTAATGGATCCTCGGAAACAGCGAACCCGGAGGGTCCAGTTGCATGTGGGGCTGCGTAAAGGCTCCCCTGGGGAGTTCTCTTGTACCCAAAGCCTTTCTTTGGGGGCACTTTTGGATGGTCCAAAGGGGCTTGCAACGCGTTTTCTGGGGCCCGGGTTTTCAGTCTTCTCCCATGCCGGCTAGGGCTATATTTAGGGTTGCTCGGAAAAATCGAAACCGAAGGGT